>NW_026511871.1:1526686-1640169 GCF_027579735.1 Bombina bombina | reverse complement strand
GTGGAGAACGCTGTCTGTACCTGGAGGCCTGAGGCAATATCGAGAAGCTGAGTGCCTATAGGCGGGTGAAACTAATCCCGTCCAGGATTCGCAAAGGCCAAAACGGAGACCGGAGGCTACCGACAGCTGGCCTGATCCAGGCTGAGAGAACTCGCTGAGGAGGTAGCTGTCTGATCACCGGGAGGTACACGCCAGCCGCGGGGACCCACGAAGGGAGTGGTGAGCGGCAGTAGCAGTGAGAGCGCCCAGGCATCAGGATCCCGCCCCTGGGGAAAACAGCAAGGTGACAAGACAATCGAGTCACCGGCACAGAAGGTCCCACGGGAACCGGAGTGTAAATATTCACTGTGCCTACCGTCAAGTCCCTATTGCAAAAGGGAAACTAAGGAGATGAGAGCTTGCGGCTCCTGAGAGCGACAGAGGCTGAAACCACTCCACGACTAAGATAAGTGAAAACCTATTAACTGTTAGTTTGCTTTTGGATCCTGCTTCTGTGTTTTTTGGGCCTGCTTGGAAATTTGGGTAGAGAGAGGGGGGGAGGGCCAGGTGTATACCCACAGTTAAAGCATTAAGGGGTTCCTGCGAGAGTAGGACCTGGCAATTGCTGTCTTTCCCCCCCCCCCTGACCCTTTGCTACCCATAGTGAAAGACTTTGTACAACATCCTTAAGAAACCAGGGATTAAGCAAAGCAGAGACTGCTGCTGGGATAAGCATTAAAAACACTACACAAGTAAAGAATTGTCAGAGAAGAACCGGGCAAAAGGCCTAAAGATACACCCAAGGACTTTAAAAGAACCTTAAAACTTTAAGGACTTTAAGAGAACTCTGCAATATAGATACTGAGGATTCAGTGATTAACTGTAGTAATGCATATATTCTATCTGTGGCAGTGCTGATGAGTATTACTGATAATGATGGCATGACTTAGAGAATAACTGAAGTACTGTGTATAGTTCACATATGACATTGTTGCTGATCAATAGTGATATTGATAGGGAGATTAATGATAAGACACTGAAGTAGAACCTACTACTAAGTTAGGTGGATAAATGTGAGATAAAACCTTGAAAATATATGTGAATCTACCATAGCAAAAAGGCTTTGCATTTGTAAGAATACATGTGGATCCCCAGACATAGGAGTGGTTAAATTATTATATAAGGTGATTTATATTAAATCCTGCACCGCGGGAGGGTGAGCAAAGTATAGACAGAGTGCGGGAAGGTTTAAATTTACTGCTCAGCTGGAGATAAGACTACAAGGGGAATTTTTAGCAAAACAACAGAGAGGTTAAAGGATACAATACCAAAAAGACCTGATAGATACATATTGAGAGTATTATTTCTGTATTGAGGTTTAAGATAGAGTAATCTTATACACTTTATACACAAGGTTTAAGGGGAAAAAAAAAAAAAAAAAAAAAAACCTCACAGGGCAGAGATCCTTCTCTACCAGTCATAATCAGAACAGTGATTAAACACTTTTTTCTGCTGGTGAAATACAAAGCCATGATTTAAAGCCTTTTTAAGTATTAACATATAAACCGATTACTTTTCTTTGACTCCTTTTCAGTCTATAACATGTAGAGCATGGATTTAATCAATAAGGCCAGTAGGAGATGTGATTCTACATTCTGTGCCAGTAAAACAGACCATTTGTGTCCCTATAGTGCAATTAATACAAAAATAATTTCTGTTCGTAGTTCTACTTACTTGTTTTTATCTGCTCTCTTCCTTACAGGATTTCATATTATTAAAGCTTTTTTTTTTTTTACAAATATGACCATCTCCTAAAAAAATGTGCTTTGTACATGCGTAGTTTACTTATTTCTGGTACTGCTTTTAAGAATAGTTATTAATATTATTTATTATTATCATTTATTTGTTTCCATTTATTTTCTGTAGATGTTAGTAGACAGCTCCTTGAAATACATATCTGCCCAATAGAACACAGTGCTACCCTAGTATACTGTGCTAGTCCATACCTCCCAACATTTTAAAATTCAAAAGAGGGACAACCCCCCCCGCCAAAAAAATTGAAATGTGGTGGGCGGGGCTTAAAAAAATCATAAGACCAAAGTAATAAAAATAAAATTCTAAATAAAGTCATATATTTTAATACACTTAGGCAGCAAATCAAACACAAGCTCAAACCACTGGTATTGTTATGTGAGCACTGTATTTAATTAGCCTTTGCAAAGACATTGCTAAATATTTTTATCTTCATTGCACATTTATTAATAAATTCTTTAAAACTACTCTCTGCATTCCCCATTAATATTCTAGATTCTGGCCTTTAAAGTCAGCAAAAATGCACAGTAGCACGCTACATAGCATACACTTACACATGCAGATACACACACACACACTACATAGCATACACTTATACATGTAGATACACACACACTACATAGCATACACTTATATATGCAGAAACATACACACTACATAGCATACACTTACACATGGAGATACACACACACTACATAGCATACACTTATACATGCAGATACACACACTACATAGCATACACTTATACATGCAGATACACACACACTACATAGCATACACTTATACATGCAGATATACACACACACTACATAGCATACACTTATACATGCAGATACACACACACTACATAGCATACACTTATACATGCAGAAACATACACACTACATAGCATACACTTACACTACATAGCATACACTTACACTACATAGTATACACTTATACATGCAGCATACACTTATACATGCAGATACACAGACACTACATAGTATACACTTATACATGCAGATACACACTTATACATGCAGATACACACACACACGCTACATAGCATACACTTATACATGCAGATACACACGTATACATGCAGACACACACACATTACATAGCATACACTTATACATGCAGACACACACACACTACATAGCATACACTAATACATACACACACTACATAGCTTACATTTATACATGCAGACACACACACACTACATAGCATAAACTTATACATACAGATATACACACACAGTTATGGATACAGATAGACACACACACTACATCATATATGGGTATCTGTAATTCATTGTATGGGGTCCTGGGGTTGGCAAGCACATTAGCTGGCAGTCTGCGGCTGCCACTGTTCGTTACCCTGGTATTAGCACTGCTCATTGTATAAAACTGAAGGCATGCTAGTATTATCACCAGGGGTTAGATATCATCACTACCAGAGGTAGGTTAGAGAGGTCACCATTACCCGTGGTCAGAGCGTATACAGCCTTCTTACTCCTGCTTAACCCACACACCATTCCTTTTCCACAGGGAATATAACAGGTATATAACCCTGTGAGAGCAAAGCCAGCTGCTTCTGAGTATGGGCCCAATAGAATTAAAAAAAAAAAAATTTTTTTTTTATTTTTTTTTAAATGCCTGGGGAAAATCGGGACAGATGGCTAGCAACTCGGGACAGAGGGACAGACCCCTAAAATCGGGACTGTCCCGCGAAAATCGGGACAGTTGAGTCCTTCTTTATATCATGTGTTTTATCACAATGAGTTTAACTAACTACATATGAAACTGTCTTATGCAAATACAAATTATTACGGAGCCCCTCTGGTGTCATGCTAACAAAACAAAAAGCAAACACATGTAATACAGAGTGCTCATAAATAAAGTTACTACGGATAGTAATAATAAATATTTAAAAAATATCATTTTTATTTCATAAAAGTGAAATATGGAAAAGCTTCAGTTCTTCTTGAATATGTAACTCTACCACACGGTGGCGCAATTGCTTATGTACACAAACGTATCTAGATGAAAGTAAGCAGCACAAATAGCGTTTCTATATACAATAGCGCCATCGTGTGGTCAATATTAGAATATGCTCTGCACAGTTGTACAGCTGAACACCACCTGCGCACGGAACTACATAAACAAACATTACTGCGGCTAATATATATCAAAGGGCAACTGTGTATTAATATGAAAACAATTTCTTTCTGGGTCTAATTACAAAAGTATAGAACAGGAATAACAATGTAGGATAGCTTAAAATGATTTCCATTTTGTTCAAACAAGGCTTATATAAAAGCAATAATAATCAAAACTGGTTAGTTACACGTAATATAGAATTCCACCACACGGTGGCGCAATTGCTTATGTACACGAACGTATCTACATGAAAGCAGTACAAATAGCGTTTCTATATACAATGGCGCCATCGTGTGGTCGATATTAGAATATTCTCTGCACAGTTGTACAGCTGGACACCACCCGCGCACGGAACTACATAAACAAACATTACTGCGGCTAACACGGGCCGTGATCTATATAGAGCTCATGCAGATGCGTAGGTATCCCAAATGTACCAAAATACACATCCCAAAAATACCAGCGCTGTGAGTCACCTGACGCCTACATATCCCAGCAGCACTAGGAATAGGAACTACATAGCCCAATAGCATCTGCGGTGAAATCCAGCCGAAGCCTACATATCCCAGAAGTATTAGCAATAGGAACTACATACCCAAAGCGTCTCTGCTGCAAAATCTTCAAAGCCTACATATCCCAGCAGCACTAGGAATAGGAACTACATAGCCCAATAGCATCTGCGGTGAAATCCAGCCGAAGCCTACATATCCCAGAAGTATTAGCGATAGGAACTACATACCCAAAGCGTCTCTGCTGCAAAATCTTCAAAGCCTACATATCCCAGCAGCACTAGGAATAGGAACTACATAGCCCAATAGCATCTGCGGTGAAATCCAGCCGAAGCCTACATATCCCAGAAGTATTAGCGATAGGAACTACATACCCAAAGCGTCTCTGCTGCAAAATCTTCAAAGCCTACATATCCCAGCAGCACTAGGAATAGGAACTACATAGCCCAATAGCATCTGCGGTGAAATCCAGCCGAAGCCTACATATCCCAGAAGTATTAGCGATAGGAACTACCTACCCCAAGCGTCTCTGCTGCAAAATCTTTAAAGCCTACATATCCCAGCAGCACTAGGAATAGGAACTACATAGCCCAATAGCATCTGTGGTGAAATCCAGCCGAAGCCTACATATCCCAGAAGTATTAGCGATAGGAACTACATACCCCAAGCGTCTCTGCTGCAAAATTTTCAAAGCCTACATATCCCAGCAGCACTAGGAAAAGGAACTACATAGGTCTCAAAATCTCACCGAAACCTACATATCTTAGAAATTATAGGATATGAACTATATACGCCAATAGTCTCTACGGTGAAATCCTGCTGAAGCCTACATATCCCTGGGGCACCTGCAAGTAGAACTACATATCCCAACAGAACCTAGCATTATACGTCACATAGCTTACATATATCCCAGCATCACACATGTTAGGAACTACATTAGAAGGTCAGTGTCGCCGTCTAGTGGTTGACTGTATTAGTAATATATTTTGTAATCAAATCATTATATAACGGTTTTGCTTAGACTTTAAATAGCTCCATCTAGTGGATAAATATAACTACTGCATTACTTTATCGGTTTTGCTAATTGAAATACTATTTTTAATATACTGCAAGATTTTTTTTAAACAATATTTTAGATAAATATTAAAAATTAATTAATTTATCATAGGTAGTATGAGATGTTTAAAAGCTTTGGAAAGTCAAATAAATAGGTTAGGGTTAAAAGAAAAAAACAATATGCATAAAAGCAAGCATCTCCTAGCCTACGTATCCCAGAATCAACCACATTATGAACTACATATCCCAGTAGAGCTTGTGGTGAGATCAGGTTGTAGTCTACACATCCCATGAGCACTTCCATTAAAGGGACACTCAATCAAAATTAAACTTTCATTATTCAGATAGAGCATGCCATTTTAAACAACTTTTCAATTTATTTCCATTAACAAAATGTGCACAGTCTTTATATCTTTAAACTTTTTGAGTCACCAGCTCCTACTGAGCATGTGCAAGAATAAGTGTGTATGCATTTGTGAATGGCTGATGGCTGTCACATGGTACGTGTATGCATTTGTGATTTGCTGATTGCTGTCACATGGTACAGGGAGAGTGGAAAAAGACATAACTTTTAAAATTGTCATAAAAAAAATCTACTACTCATTTGAAGTTCAGACTAAGTGCTATTGCATTGTCTTGTTATCTTGCATTTGTTGATTATGCAAATCTACTGTGTTGACTGGTCCTTTAAGTACTACACATCCCAATAGAGCTTGTGGTGACATCCAGCTGTAGCATACATATTCCATAAACACTTGTGTTAAGTACTACATATCCCAATATAACCTACAATTACATGAGACATTTGCCTACATATCCCAGTGTCACAGATGTTAGGAACTACATTTCCCATAAACAAATAAAAACTTTCTTGGCTAATGGCTCCCTCTACTGGATAACTTATTTATTAATTTTTTTTGTATTTAATGTATCAACTTCAAATACAAACTTAATATCAAATTAATTATTCATTTTAAATAATAATTAAAATGGGTTAATTAGGCTATTAGGGCACTGTTCCGTCTCAGCTGTACGCTTGCACAGATATTATTTAGCCACCGTAAAGGTACAAAACAACTGAGATGTGTGCACTCCCCCTGCCCAGTGTTTATGGACCACGTGTTATCAGCTGTTCTAGGGCATGCTCCCCCTCCTTCATTATTATACAGTGCTCTGGGGCCACGTGCTATAAACTAATCTACACACACTCCCTCCCTCTACTCATTGAGTTCTCAGGGGCCACAGGCTATAAGCTACTCTATTCACACCTTCTCCCCCTGCTCATTGTTATACAGTGCTCAGGGAACACGTGCTATAAGCTATTCTACAGGTTAAGGTTTTTAGGGTTAGCATATTACAATCAGGGTGAGGGTTAACAAGAACAGAGAGAGAAGTCAGTTAAAGGGTAAATCAGGTAAGAGGTTGTATACATTATTACCGGCTGTTTGAGTAAAGAACAAAGAGGTGAGTGAGATTAAAGATAAATCACATGAGAGGATGTATAAATTAACTTACTGGCTGATTGTGTACAGACTTGAGAGGTAAGTGAGCTTAAAGGGACATTATACAATCATTTTTTCTTTGCATAAATGTTTTGTAGATGATCTTTTTATATAGCCCATAAAGTTTTTTTTTTTAAATGTATAGTTTTGCTTATATTTTAAATAACATTGCTCTGATTTTCAGACTCCTAGCCAAGCCCCACAGTTTTATGAGAATACCGTCAGCTACCTTCTCCAGCTTGCTCCAGTTTGTGTAAAGGGTCTTTTCATATGCAAAAGAAGGGGGAGTGTCTTATTTCCCACTTGCAGTGGGCTTTCCAACTGCCTTTTCAACCGAGCTAAACTGAGTTCTTCTAAAAAAGTTTTTAAACAGTTTTATACTAGATTTTTTATATCAGTATCTGTAGTAGTGTCTATTACATGCCGTTATATGAAAATGAGTGTATACTGTCCCTTTAAGGATAAACCATGTAAGAGGATGTATACATTACTTACCGGCTGATTGTGTAAAGAACAGAGAGATGAGTGAGCTTAAGGATAAACCATGTAAGAGGGTGTATATATTACTTACTGGCTGATTGTGTACAGAACAGAGAGATGAGTGAGCTTAAGGATAAACCATATAAGAGGGTGTATACATTACTTACCGGCTGATTAGGTAAAGAACAGAGAGATGAGTGAGCTTAAGGATAAACCATGTAAGAGGGTGTATACATTACTTACTGGCTGATTGTGTACAGAACAGAGGGATGAGTGAGCTTATGGATAAACCATATAAGAGGGTGTATACATTACTTACCGGCTGATTAGGTAAAGAACAGAGAGATGAGTGAGCTTAAGGATAAACCATGTAAGAGGGTGTATACATTACTTACTGACTGATTGTGTACAGAACAGAGAGATGAGTGAGCTTACGGATAAACCATGTAAGAGGGTGTATACATGACTTACTGACTGATTGTGTAAAGAACAGAGACATGAGTGAGCTTAAGGATAAACCATGTAAGAGGGAGTATACACTACTTACTGACTGATTGTGTACAGAACAGAGAGATGAGTGAGCTTAAGGATAAACCATGTAAGAGGGTGTATACATTACTTACTGACTGATTGTGTACAGAACAGAGAGATGAGTGAGCTTAAGGATAAACCATATAAGAGGGTGTATACATTACTTACCAGCTGATTGTGTGAAGAACAGAAAGTTGAGTGAGCTTAAGGATAAAACCATGTAACAGGGTGTATACATTACTTACTGACTGTTTAAAGAACAGAGAGATGAGTGAGCGTAAGGATAAACCATGTAAGAGGGTATATACATTACTTACTGGCTGATTGTGTAAAGAACAGAGAGATGAGTGAGTTTAAGGATAAACAATGTGAGAGGGTGTATACATTACGTACTGACTGATTGTGTACAGAACAGAGAGATGAGTGAGCTTAAGGATAAAACCATGTAACAGGGTGTATACATTACTTACTGGCTGATTGTGTACAGAACAGAGAGATGAGTGAGCTTAAGGATAAACCATGTAAGAGGGTGTATACATTACTTACTGACTGATTGTGTAAATAACAGAGAGATGAGTGAGCTTAAGGATAAACCATGTAAGAGGGTGTATACATTACTTACTGACTGATTGTGTAAAGAACAGAGAGATGAGTGAGCGTAAGGATAAACCATCTAAGAGGTTGTATACATTACTTACTGACTAATTGTGTAAAGAACAGAGAGATGAGTGAGCTTAAAGATAAACCATATAAAAGGGTGTATACATTACTTACTGGCTGATTGTGTACAGAACAGAGAGATGAGTGAGCTTTAGGATAAACCATGTAAGATGGTGTATACATTACTTACTGGCTGATTGTGTAAAGAACAGAGAGATGAGTGAGCTTAAGGATAAACCATGTACAAGGTTGTATACATTACTTACTGGCTGATTGTGTAAATAACAGAGAGATGAGTGAGCTTAAGGATAACCCATATAAGAGGGTGTATACATTACTTACCGGCTGATTGTGTAAAGAACAGAGAGATGGGTGAGCTTAAGGATAAACCATATAAGAGGGTGTATACATTACTTACCAGCTGATTGTGTAAAGAACAGAGAGATGAGTGAGCTTAAGGATAAACCATGTAAGAGGGTGTATACATTACTTACTGACTGTGTAAAGAACAGAGAGATGAGTGAGCTTAAGGATAAACCATGTAAGAGGGTGTATACATTACTTACTGACTGATTGTGTAAAGAACAGAGAGATGAGTGAGCTTCAGGATAAACCATGTAAGAGGGTGTATACATTACCTACCGGCCGATTGTGTAAAGAACAGAGAGATAAGTAAGCTTAAGGATAAACCATGTAAGAGGGTGTATACATTACTTACCGGCTGATTGTGTAAAGAACAGAGAGATGAGTGAATTTAAGGATAAACCATGTAAGAGGGTGTATACTTACTTACAGGCTGATTGTGTAAAGAACAGAGAGATGAATGAGCTTAATAATAAACCATCTAAGAGGGTGTATACATTACTCACCGGCTGATTGTGTAAAGAACAGAGAGATGAATGAGCTTAAAGATAAACCATGTAAGAGGGTGTATACATTACTTACCGGCTGATTGTGTACAGAACAGAGAGATGAGGGAGCTTAAGAATAAACCATTTAAGAGGGTGTATACATTACTTACCGGCTGATTGTGTAAAGAACAGAGAGATGAGTGAGCTTAAGAATAAACCATGTAACAGGGTGTATATATTACTTACCGGCCGATTGTGTACTGTTATGGTATAACCCGGATATCAAGGGTTAATACCTGATGAAAGATGCCCTGAATACGGGATCAGCAACACACAAACCCAGTTAATTCCCCACAAACACGAGACCAAGCTCCATCTTGAGGGTAAAACAGAATGTGTTTTATTGAGGGCTATATGCTCATTATTTATGCAGGTCTCCCACCTGGTTGACACTTCCTAGGAGACCAGATGGGGGGTTGGAAGAGTATAGTACATTAGATAGAGGGAAGACGCCCTTTGTTACGGCACCCTCGCGCATAAAAGGGTTAAACTGCCGTTTAGTAGATCTTCCCTTTCAGAGGCACAGCATACAGTAAATTTCCCCTCTCCCTCCCCCCAAGCATGAGTCAAAGCTCCATGGTGAGGGTCAAACAGATATCAGCAAGAGCTGTGTGTTTATTGTTCTTAAATACACATTTTTACACATTAGTACCACCCACAGGGTTTTGTAAAACAACCAATAAACACATACAATACTGTCAGACACTCCCACACAAAATCATCCCCTCTGCCTGTGATGCAATTACCTTACACAATGGGTGATGCAATTACCTTACACAATGGTTGATGCAGTTACCTTATACAATGGTTGATGCAGTTACCTTACACAATGGTTGATGTAATTATCATAGGCAGAGAAATACTGTTTTCCCACATTATTCATAACTTTAAAAGTATACATCACACATACATAAAACTTATATAATTTTAACCAGTATAACTTGGGGACAAACATATCCAAAATTCACTTGAATAGGTTCAGGGTTTTAAAAGTTAGGTTGAAGTCCTTTGTTATCAAATGAAGCATGGTTTTTCTGCCCAAAACCAGTTCCACAGAGTCTTCTATCCAGGAGATAATTTGGGCGTTTCAACATGGGGCCATTGTCTAAAGGCAGCAGGCCAGCAATCAGGCTCCTCCAAGGCAATGTTGCGAGATTGGTCTTGTCACATCTCTCCCCTTTTCCAAACAGACTAACAGGGTATCTGACCTCCTGCCGGTCAGTGCCCTGGTTAGTCCAGCAGCCCACCCACAAAACACAATCAGCAGTACAGCCCACCCACAATAAATGGTTACTACACCTGGGTAGAGGAGAAACTTGTCCATGTCTAGGTGCCTCACCACGGCTGTATGGGGGACTGGTAGGCTGCCTTGGTGGGTTGCTGAGTGGGCAGAGACCAGCGGTACTCTGCCCTGGTGCCAGCGCTACCACAGAAGTAGCCTGGTTGGAGCCTGGTTGTGGGAGGGGGAGACCGACTGTCTCCCCTTTGGCTAAACAGCCCTGTTGCTGGGGGACAGGACCGACCTTCCCTACCCCCTGTGCAGTGAGTGCAGAGACCACGGTCCCATCTGCATGGTTGTGGGGCTTACTGTCTCCCCTGGGTATGTCAAGCTGCCACTGGGGAATGGAGCCTGGGCTCCCAATTCCCTGTACATTGCTCTGCTGCTGGGGGACAGAACCGACTGTCTCTGCCCCCTGTAACTCAGCCTGGCACTGGGGAATGGAGTCTGGGCTCCCAATTCCCTGCAATTCACTCTGCTGGTGGGGGACAGGACCAACTGTCTCTGCCCCCTGTAACTCAGCCTGCAACTGGGGAATGGAGTCTGGGCTCCCAATTCCCTGCAATTCACTCTGCTGCTGGGGGACAGGACCGACTGTCTCTGCCCCCTGTAACTCAGCCTGCCGCTGGGGAATGGAGTCTGGGCTCCCAATTCCCTGCATATTCCTCTGCTGCTGGGGGACAGGACCAACTGTCTCTGCCCCCTGTAACTCAGCCTGCCACTGGGGAATGGAGTCTGGGCTCCCAATTCCCTGCAATTCACTCTGCTGCTGGGGACAGGACCAACTGTCTCTGCCCCCTGTAACTCAGCCTGCCGCTGGGGAATGGAGTCTGGGCTCCCAATTCCCTGCAATTCACTCTGCTGCTGGGGGACAGGACCAACTGTCTCTGCCCCCTGTAACTCAGCCTGCCGCTGGGGAATGGAGTCTGGGCTCCCAATTCCCTGCAATTCACTCTGCTGCTGGGGGACAGGACCAACTGTGTCTGCCCCCTGTAACTCAGCCTGCCGCTGGGGAATGGAGTCTGGGCTCCCAATTCCCTGCAATTCACTCTGCTGCTGGGGGACAGGACCGACTGTCTCTGCCCCCTGTAACTCAGCCTGCCGCTGGGGAATGGAGTCTGGGCTCCCAATTCCCTGCAGGACTGGTGGAGAGACCTCGGTCCCATCTCCACCGGCAACCTGGGGTTCTTCCCAGTAAATCGCCACAATATCTTCCCAGCTGAATGGGTCTGGATCTGGGTCTGTCACTTTGCTGTCCTGCTGAGCCTTCCCAATGGAGTGGAAGAGATCTTGGTAGTCCTGCTCCAGTTCCCACTCCAGGGTTGCTAGGTGAGCCAGGTCTGGCTCTACCTTGGGGGTCATCCCAGTCATGCCTAGCCTCCCTTTCATAGAAAATGTCCTGAAGTCTGGTCTGCGCAGGGCTCCCGAAGTCAGGCTCTGCAAAGGACTCTCATAACAAGCCAGGACCATCAAACTCCTCTCCCTCTGGCTTGTCATTCTCAGCTGTCCAGGGTATATACTGTGCCATATACCACCAGAGCGCCTGGTAGGCATCCTCCAGCCATAGCTCCTGCCATACCCGGTGCTCTAGTTCCTTCACCCATTCTTCCAGGGGCTGCTCTCCCAGGAAGGGCATCCGCAGGGCCACTTGCTTCTGCAACCGCTGCTCTTCACTGGGGAGACTCTTACCCTGCTGGTATTGTACATTATCCAGGGCCTTGTACCAGATGTCTTTCCTTAATGCATCCCGGCCACCCAGGTCCTCCTCCTCATATAACACTGCTGGTTCCATTCTGTTGCTTTTAGGGTCACTGTACTGGGACATGCGTTGCCCCCAACTTGTAAGTCCATGGAATGGTGTCTCCTGTAGCTGTCCTTCTGGCTGTGGGAACGATCCCACCGCTGCCACCAATTGTTACGGCACCCCCAAGCATAAAAGGGTTAAACCGCCGTTTAGTAGATCTTCCCTTTCAGAGGCACAGCATACAGTAAATTTCCCCTCTCCCTCCCCCCAAGTATGAGTCAAAGCTCCATGGTGAGGGTCAAACAGATATCAGCAAGAGCTGTGTGTTTATTGTTCTTAAATACACATTTTTACACATTAGTACCACCCACAGGGTTTTGTAAAACAACCAATAAACACATACAATACTCTCAGACACTCCCACACAAAATCCTCCCCTCTGCCTGATGCAATTACCTTACACAATGGGTGATGCAATTACCGTACCCAATGGTTGATGCAGTTACCTTACACAATGGTTGATACAATTACCTTACACAATGGTTGATGCAGTTACCTTACACAATCGTTGATGTAATTATCATAGGCAGAGAAACACAGTTTTCCCACATTATTCATAACTTTAGAAGTATACATCACACATACATAAAACTTATGTCATTTTAACCAGTATATCTTGGGGACAAACATATCCAAAATTCACTTGAATAGGTTCAGGGGTTTAAAATTAGTTTGAAGTCGTTTGTTACCAAATGAAGCATGGGTTTTCTGCCCAAAACCAGTTCCACAGAGTCTTCTATCCAGGAGATAATTTGGGCGTTTCAACATGGGGCCATAGTCTAAAGGCAGCAGGCTGGCAACCATGCTCCTCCAATGCAATGTGGCGAGATTGGTCTCGTCACACCCTTTTACAGGATACAATAGAATTACATTACTTAATCAAAGAAACAATTAAACACAAGAAAACAATGGATTCCTCCCTGGCACCTGGCAGTCTGATCTCTGGAGGTGATTAAACAATGTGAACACTTATCACCTAAACTTAATTACAGTAACCAATAGCTGATGCTAGGAAACCTGTCTTCAGAAAATAGTTTCTCAAAACTGAACAAAGTTAACCCTTCCAGTACTGACAGAGGGGTCTGTCACATGGCTCCCTCCTGGTGGGACACTCCGGCAGACCTGGCTTGACCCTTTGGCAGGTCAACTTGGGGATGACCGGACTAGGAGGTGGTAGAAATGTCAGTTTGCCGGGACAATCCATCTGCATTCCCGTTATGAGAGAGAATTCCTGTCCGTATAAATAAGGGTTCAACTTCTTCAGTGCCCAGACCAGGGCTAAACAGTCCTTCAAGTTTTTGTTTTCAGAGATGCTTCTTTCCAGTTGGAGACAAATCTCATTGGCTTCTTTATGAGTTTTTTGTACCTGCTCTTTATAGGTATCCACAAGCCCTTCATACTGACATAGGGTGCCCTTGAGTTGCTGCACCTCACTATGAGCCAGTGTCAGCTTTTCCTCCAGTGTCGCTAAGTTTGTCTTTACGGTTTCATGTTCCACTCTGAAGCTGGTGTTTTCTGCGGTCTGTCGGTGCAGCTTGTCTAGCAGAGATTCCCGTTCTAAACACGCTTTTTCCTCTGCGCTCCTCTTCTCTCCCGCTAGCACTGTTACGTGATTGTTTAACGTGACCATTTCATCCTCTACTTGACTCTTCTCCTTCATCAGCGCGTTGTAACGGGACTTCCACGTATAAATAGCGGATAGAGATTTACTGAGCTCAGCGTCCTGGAGCTTAGCAGCAGGTGGGTCGGTCTCGGCGGCACGGATCTGGGCACGGGTAGTCACAGGGTTAACATCGGCGGGACCCATGGGAGCGTAGGCAGAAACAAAGGGGGCCAAGTCATTTCCAAGGAGAACATCAGCTGGTAAGTCCTTCATGACCCCCACATTCACATGTCTAGAGCCCACTCCCCAATCCAAATGTACCGGGGCAACAGGAAGGCTGAACACAGCGCCCCCTGCTACCCTCACAGCCACAGTGTCTCTGGTGTGCTGGTTCTCAGACACCAAGTTCTTTTGAAGCAAGGTCATGGTAGCACCAGTATCCAGTAGACCACTGACCTTCCCATTCACTTTAACCAGTTGCTGGTACTGTTGCCGGTTATCCTGGTGGGCACCTTGCACGGGGTCTGCTTCATGTAGGATGCCCCAGCATTCTTACTCCTCTATGCAATGGGCAGCAGGCTGAGGGTTACGTGGGTTTCCGCCAGCGGGTCTCCTCCAGGACTGTGCTTGGTTCGCTGTGTTTAGGGGACACTCTGGTCTTTTGTGCCCTAGTTGCTTACATCCAAAGCACCAAATAGGCTGTGAGTAGTCCCGTGAGTTGAACGGGGCTGTCTGCGGATAGTTTGTGGCTGGAGGCAGTGTGGTAGAGCGGTGCGCCAGGGGTTGGTAACTGGTAGCTGCTGGGGTGACTGTGGGTCGGTACTCCACTCTGGAAGGGATCTTAGTGGTAGCAGTGTCCAGTGCGGGTAGCAGTGCGGGCATCCGTATACTCATCTGCCAGGCGAGCAGCTTCATGCAGGGTGGAGGGTTTACAGTCCCGAACCCACTCTCTAACTCCTGCGGATAACTTATCAAAGCAATGTTCCAACAGGAATAGCTGCAGCACCTCTTCCCCAGATACAGGTTGGCACTCCGCCATCCAGTGAGCTGCTGTGCGGTGCACCTTACATGCCCACCCGACGTAGGAATCTCCAGCTAGTTTAGCAGTGTCTCTGAACCGTCTCCTGTATGCCTCCGGTGTAAGTCTTGATAAAGGCGCATACCCAGCGCTGAAACGCGTAGATTTTTACAATCTAGTGTGATCGAGTTTGGCTCCAGCAGGAAAACCCTACAGAACCGCTATTGCACCACTCCCCCAACGACCCGGCTATCCGATTGGACCTCCAAGGACCACGTGACTACTCTGTGTAAACGTCAGGGTAGGAAGGACTGACCGGGAAATTCAAAGGTGAGACGCTCACAAACCATCACAGCTACACGGCAACACGCCGAACGGAGACGCCATCCCGGGTCAACTACAGCCTTCCCATAACCCACGAAATTTGAAGAGGAGGTAAGGGATATCGGTAGTCCGGTAGGGGTGAGCATCTTAAGAACTTTGTTTAATTCCATTTCAATAACGGGATACTATAAGCTACATAAACAGGAAGCTAGCTCCTTGGATCCCTATAAATAGTTGTGGCCACAACTTTTTAACTTAACTTTTAAACTTTTATATTTCATGCTGAACTGCAATCGTGATATCTTTTCAAGGACTCATTTGTACGGACAAGAGTGTCCATAACATATAAGCCAGTCATAGCGCTTTTTTTTTCTTTCTATGCTGACAAGCTATTTTTACTGACACAATTTTAATGGCACAGTGCATCATCTGAATTATTTGATTTGATCTTTTGAATTGTTCATTTTATTTGTATTAATACCAAGTGTATTTTTATTTTTTTTTTGACAAATATTTTTATTGGGGTAATAAAGAGACAAAGTACAGACATAGTAGATAGGGCAATATCTCAAACAGAAACATAAGCATAACATTATTCCATCATTCGAACATAAATATAATAGACAATAAAAGGAGCATTGTATTGACCCTAATAAAACCCCATTTTATATATTTTAATAACAGGAGAAACATGTGTCAACAGAGTAAAATAGGTCCACTTATGGGACCTGGAACTTAGTACTTGTTGGAGACATAACTCATAGGGAAAAAAAATTCTCAGAGTGAAACAAATAGAGCTAAAGACAAATGGTAGGTAATGTTAATCGTGGTAATTCGGGAATTGTGGGATATTAGATTGGAAACGGGAATCAATTGGATGAGGTATATGTTATGGGGGGTAAGGAAAGAGGGATATCCCGGAGAACTGTTGTCAGGGATGGGCCAGGAAAGGTAGGCGAGGTAGGCAGGGATGGGGAGAGAAAAAAAAAAAAAAAAAATTATAATAGCAATGTATATGTATATGAACATTCTATGTTTTCTCTCTTTTCCCTCTCCTCCTCCCCTCCTTCTTTCTTTTTGGGCAATAGGAGCCATAGGGGATCTCAGGTCGCCAGCCCCTCCATCCAGATTAGGGCTTACACATCCCTCTGGTCATCTAGTGGGGATGAAGACTCTTCAGATCTCTTATATTCATCCCATGCTAACCAAATAGAGCAGTAGTAATCATATCGACCCTCAACCCTCAGTGCATGTTCTTCCATGTTTTGGATATAATCTAGTGAATGAAGAACTGGGGTGAGTGAAGCAGGGGCTTGTTTCATCCATTGTCTGACTGTAACCAGTTTTGCAGACAAAAGAACTATAACCCCCAGAAGACGGGATGGTTTTGGGAGATCTTGTAGTCCTAAATGGAATAATGCCGTGCTCCCTGAGAGGTCGCCAATGAGGCCCAGTCCCCGGAGCAATCCTGCCACCTGGTTCCAGAAGTGTCTCAACTTGGGGCATTCCCACCAAATGTGGAGGTGAGTTCCTCGGTGGGTACAACCTCTCCAACAGTCCGCCGACCTGGAGGGGTAAATTCTATATAGTCTGGTGGGAACCCAGTGCCACCGAAGCAGAATTTTGAGGTACAGTTCAAACATGTTGGAGCAGCGCACTGCTGCCCCGACATCCCGTTCTTCGGCAAACACCCGAGCTAGAATAGGGCACAGCTGGGTCACAAATTTTTTGTAAAACAGGGCATCAAATCCATCTGGGCCTGGGGACTTATGTGCTTTCAGGCTTTTGATCGTTTTCTCGATCTCTTCAACAGAAATAGGAGCAACGAGTTGCTCCGTCATGTCCTCAGGAACCTGTGGTAAACCAAGTGTATTTTTGTTTTATACCTGGATGTATTCACATATACACACATATCTGTATAACAGATTTATTATCCATTTGTAGTAAAAATATATATTTTACTCATTATATGCACCTGTCTTTTTTCTACACATCACATATTGCCTTTTTTTCCACTATTTGTATATTGCTTCATAATAGCATTGCCATCTTGTATCACAGTGTATTTGTATCACAGTGTATTTATACACCAATTTGTATCACATCCCACCGTACACCCATTTGTATCTTATCCAACTGAGGAACCACCCACAATATAGATCGCCCAATACCACGGATAACCACTCACACGTTAGTACACAGTATAGGTTAACAATGAGCCTTTAAATATATACATTTTATCCACGGATTGGAACCACATTATCAGCTATTAGCTATTATAGATAGTCCCAATCACAGCTCTGTTCCTTGAGCGCACCCCTCCCCTATTTGTTTTAGATACCTCCGGTGTAATCGCATACCTGGAGAGCAGAGCCTCTTTTACAGCATTATAATCCCCAACTTCCTCATCTGGAATGGCCCAAAAGCCTCACTGGCCCGGCCGGATAATTTTCCAGATAATATTGTGACCCAGTCCTCTGCGGGTACCTTGTGTAGGGCACATTGCCTCTCAAAATCCGCAAGGTACCCATCAATCTCTCTTTCTGTTTCCATGAAGTTTTTAAAAGCTGCAAAATATACTTTTCTCTTTTACACTGGGGTTGCTGTGACTTGGGCTGCTGCAGCGCCGCTTTGGCGAAGTAGGTTGGCGTCCAAAGCTGCTATGACCCGGTCGATAATTTCGGCAGTCGGGTTGAGGCCATAATGTGCCAGTCTTATTTTAACCGCCCGGTAAAAGCTTGCTTCTTCGGGAGTTCTGTCTGATATGCTGGGCTCATTGGTTCCTTCGGTCCCTGGTACTCCGTCCATTTCGGTCAGTATTGTAATAATCTCCCTCTTCCTGAGGTTACTGGCCTGTCGGCCCCGTTGTTCTAGCAGGTCTTTAAGGGTGGCTCTTTTCAGCCTTTCATATGGTATTCTCATTAGGTCTGGATGTGTACTTGCTCTTCTGGGCGATGAGGACCATCCCGTCGCTTGCCACTAATTGTTATGGTATAACCCGGATATCAAGGGTTAATACCTGATGAAAGATGCCCTGAATACGGGATCAGCAACACACGAACCCAGTTAATTCCCCCCAAACACGAGACCAAGCTCCATCTTGAGGGTAAAACAGAATGTGTTTTATTGAGGGCTATATGCCCAGTATTTATGCAGGTCTCCCACCTGGTTGACACTCCATAGGAGACCAGATGGGGGGTTGGAAGAGTATAGTACATTAGATAGAGGGAAGACACCATTTTACAGGATACAATAGAATTACATTACTTAACCAAAGAAACAATTAAACACAAGAAAACAATGGATTCCTCCCTGGCACCTGGCAGTCTGATCTCTGGAGGTGATTAAACAATGTGAACACTTATCACCTAAACTTAATTACAGTAAACAATAGCTGATGCCAGGAAACCTGTCTTCAGAAAATAGTTTCTCAAAAATGAACAAAGTTAACCCTTCCAGTACTGACAGAGGGGTCTGTCACATGTACAGAACAGAGAGATAAGTGAGCTTAAGGATAAACCATGTAAGAGGGTGTATACATTACTTACTGACTGATTGTGTAAATAACAGAGAGATGAGTGAGCTTAAGGATAAACCATGTAAGAGGGTGTATACATTACTTACCGGCTGATTATGTAAAGAACTGAGAGAGAAATGAGCTTAAGGATAAACCATGTAAGAGGGTGTATACACTACTTACTGACTGATTGTGTAAAGAAGAGAGAGATGAGTGAGCTTAAGGCTAAACCATATAAGAGGGTGTATACATTACAGAGAGATGAGTAAGGTTAAGGATAAACCATGTAAGTGGGTGTATACATTACTTACTGACTGATTGTGTAAAAAACAGAGAGATGAGTGAGCTTAAGGATAAACCGTGTAAGAGGGTGTATACATTACTTACTGACTGATTGTGTAAAGAACAGAGAGATGAGTGAGCTTAAGGATAAACCATGTAACAGGGTGTATACATTACTTACTGACTGATTGTGTAAAAAACAGAGAGATGAGTGAGCTTAAGGATAAACCGTGTAAGAGGGTGTATACATTACTTACCGGCTGATTGTGTAAAGAACAGAGAGATGAGTGAGCTTAAGGATAAACTATGTAACAGGGTTTATACATTACTTACTGACTGATTGTGTAAAAAACAGAGAGATGAGTGAGCTTAAGGATAAACTGTGTAAGAGGGTGTATACATTACTTACCGGCTGATTGTGTAAAGAACAGAGAGATGAGTGAGCTTAAGGATAAACTATGTAACAGGGTTTATACATTACTTACTGACTGATTGTGTAAAAAACAGAGAGATGAGTGAGCTTAAGGATAAACTGTGTAAGAGGGTGTATACATTACTTACTGGCTGATTGTGTAAAGAACAGAGAGAGGAATGAGCTTAGGGATAAACCATGTAACAGGGTGTATACATTACTTACTGACTGATTGTGTACAGAACAGAGAGATGAGTGAGCTTAAGGATAAACCATGTAAGAGGGTGTATACATTACTTACTGACTGATTGTGTACAGAACAGAGAGATGAGTGAGCTTAAGGATAAACCATGTAAGAGGGTGTATACATTACTTACCGGCTGATTGTGTACAGAACAGAGAGATGAGTGAGCTTAAGGATAAACCATATAAGAGGGTGCATACATTACTTACTGACTGATTGTGTAAAGAACAGAGAGATGAGAGAGCTTAAGGATAAACCATGTAATAGGGTGTATACATTACTTACTGACTTATTGTGTAAATAACAGAGAGATGAGTGAGCTTAAGGATAAACCATGTAAGAGGGTGTATACATTACTTACTGACTGATTGTGTAAAGAACAGAGAGATGAGTGAGCTAAAGGATAAACCATGTAAGAGGGTGTATACATTACTTACTGGCTGATTGTGTAAAGAACAGAGAGATGAGTGAGCTTAAGGATAAACCATGTAAGAGGGTGTATACATTACTTACTGACTGATTGTGTACAGAACAGAGAGATGAGTGAGCTTAAGGATAAACCATGTAAGAGGGTGTATACATTACTTACTGACTGATTGTGTACATAACAGAGAGATGAGTGAGCTTAAGGATAAACCATGTAAGAGGGTGTATACATGACTTACTGACTGATTGTGTAAAGAACAGAGAGAAGAGTGAGCTTAAGGATAAACCATGTAAGAGGGTGTATACATTACTTACTGACTGATTGTGTAAAGAACAGAGAGATGAGTGAGCTTAAGGATAAAACATGTAAGAGGGTGTATATATTACTTACTGGCTGATTGTGTAATGAACAGAGAGATGAGTGAGCTTAAGGATAAACCATATAAGAGGGTGTATACATTACTTACCGGCTGATTGTGTACAGAACAGAGAGATGAGTGAGCTTAAGGATAAACCATGTAAGAGGGTGTATACATTACTTACCGGCTGATTGTGTACAGAACAGAGAGATGAGTGAGCTTAAGGATAAACCATGTAAGAGGGTGTATATATTACTTACTGACTGATTGTGTAAAGAACAGAGAGATGAGTGAGCTTAAGGATAAACCATGTAAGAGGGTGTATACATTACTTACTGACTGATTGTGTAAAGAACAGAGAGATGAGTGAGCTTAAGGATAAACCATGTAAGAGGGTGTATGCATTACTTACTGACTGATTGTGTAAAGAACAGAGAGATGAGTGAGCTTAAGGATAAACCATGTAAGAGGTTGTATACATTACTTACTGACTGATTGTGTAAAGAACAGAGAGATGAGTGAGCTTAAGGATAAACCATGTAAGAGGGTGTATACATTACTTACTGACTGATTGTGTAAAGAACAGAGAGATGAGTGAGCTTTAGGAAAAACCATGTAAGAGGGCGTATACATTACTTACTGACTGATTGTGTACAGAACAGAGAGATGAGTGAGCTTAAGGATAAACCATGTAAGAGGGTGTATACATTACTTACTGGCTGATTGTGTACAGAACAGAGAGATGAGTGAGCTAAAGGATAAACCATGTAAGAGGGTGTATACACTACTTACTGACTGATTGTATAAAGAACAGAGAGATGAGTGAGCTTAAGGATAAACCATGTAAGAGGGTGTATACATTACTTACTTACTGACTGATTGTGTACAGAACAGAGAGATGAGTGAGCTTAAGGATAAACCATGTAAGAGGGTGTATACATTACTTACTGACTGATTGTGTACAGAACAGAGAGATGAGTGAGCTTAAGGATAAACCATGTAAGAGGGTGTATACATTACTTACTGACTGATTGTGTAAAGAACAGAGAGATGAGTGAGCTTAAGGATAAACCATGTAAGAGGGTGTATACATTACTTACTGACTGATTGTGTAAATCGCAGAGAGAATAGTAAGCTTAAGGATAAACCATGTAAGAGGGTGTCACACTGTTCCGGTCACCCCTTCTGTACGTATCACTGACACACTGTTCCGGTCACCCTTTTGTACATAGCACTGACACACTGTTCCGGTCACCCCTTTTGTACGTAGCACTGACACACTGTTCCGGTCATTCCTTCTGTATATAGCACTGACACACTGTTCCGGTCATTCCTTCTGTATATAGCACTGACAGACTGTTCCATTCACCCCTTCTGTACGTAGCACTGACACACTGTTCTGGTCATCCCTTCTGTAAGTAGCACTGACACACTGTTCCGGTCACCCCTTCTGTACGTAGCACTGACACACTGTTCCGGTCACCCCTTTTGTATATAGCACTGAGACACTGTTCTGGTCAACCCTTCTGTACTTAGCACTGACACACTGTTCCGGTCACCCCTTCTGTATGTAGCACTGACACACTGTTCCGGTCACCCCTTCTATACGTAGCACTGACACACTGTTCCGGTCACCCCTTCTGTACGTAGCACTGACACACTGTTCCGGTCACCCCTTCTGTATATAGCACTGACACACTGTGCCCGTCAGCCCTTCTGTACGTAGCACTGACACACTGTTCCGGTCACCCCTTCTGTACGTAGCACTGACACACTGTTCCGGTCACCCCTTCTGTACGTAGCACTGACACACTGTTCCGGTCACCCCTTCTGTATATAGCACTGACACACTGTGCCCGTCACCCCTTCTGTACGTAGCACTGACACACTGTTCCGGTCACCCCTTCTGTACGTAGCACTGACACACTGTTCCGGTCACCCCTTCTGTACGTAGCACTGACACACTGTTCCGGTCACCCCTTCTGTATATAGCACTGACACACTATTCCGGTCACCCCTTCTGTACGTAGCACTGACACACTGTTCCGGTCACCCCTTCTGTATATAGCACTGACACACTGTGCCCGTCACCCCTTCTGTACGTAGCAGTGACACACTGTTCCGGTCACCCCTTCTGTGTATATAGCACTGACACACTGTGCCCGTCACCCCTTCTGTACTGTTACAAACTGCTGTTTGTAACTGGCCCTTTAAATGGAAAATTGCCCTGCTTCCCTGGATTTTGGAGAAGCCTATTTGCCAGCCTCCTTCCACATGACTATGGCCCCTGGAAGATTGTGCCCCTGAGGACATATTGACTTTTGTTGGGTGTGTGTGTGGCCCTTTAAGAACCGTCTGGGGACATATTGTGACTCTGGTGAACAATGCCCCTTTAAGACTATGTCCCCAGACCTGTGAAATGACTTGTCCCTGGCTTTCTCCCACTTGGTTCAGTTTCATTGTGTGCCATTAAGAGTTAAATTTTGTTCAGCTTCAAGAAACCTATTCTAAATACAAGTCTGCTGGGATTAGCTCTAATTAGGTTTAGTGATCAACTTTCCCATTGTCTAATCAGACTAGTATTGATAAGGTGGACTGCATTGTTTTATTGTGTGTGATGTTATCTGCTGAAGTAAATGTTGTGGGCTGTCAAAGGGAGTGTCTCTCTATCTAATATCAAATGTGTGATGGGGGATTTTATGCCTCCCCCTGAGAGTGTCCTGTTTGCATGTAACCTGAATAAAAAGGAGGCTGTGTGCTCCAGCACATCAGACCTATTTTTCTGTCCCTCTAACTTGCAGCTTTGACTCATGTTTGTAGGGGACAGCTTATAATCACTACAGGGATTGCTATGTTTTTCATACTCCCTTAGCTACAGGGATTGCTACAGAAGCAAGAGGTTCGCCTACTGGAGCCTGGTCGTAGGTCCAGGGCGCAGAGCAGACGGCGAGATACCAGCCCAGCAGCGGTGGTTCATATAGTCTGCATTACTGATGGTGGCTACGCAGCAGTTATAGTGTCCACGGTGCTGCTGCTCCTTTGGTGAGCGCTAGGAGCATCCTTTTCTACGGTCCAACTTCCAGCCAGCCTGGAGGCAACCGTAACATTTGGCGGCAGCGGTGGGATTGGCGTCCTAGCGCAAGGAGCAGCACTGGTATCGTAGGAGAGTAATTGAGGGCAACGCTAGCCACTGCGCAGCGTCCCTACCTACAGCAGCATGGAGCTGACAAGATACTGGTCAGAACCATGTGAAGAGCACCTCAACCGGATCCGTCGCTATGAGGGCGCGGATTTCGTTCCAGAAGTAAAGAGGCGGCTAGTCCGATATGGTCCAGACCCTGCACAGGAGGTAGTCAGTCGCCTCATCCGGGAATTGGATACGGAGAACAAAGTGGCACGAGCCTTTGAGCGCCAACTGTGGAGTTTGAGGGTCTGGACACCTGGTCTCCAGCGAGAAAGTGAGTCACAGGGAGCGGAGAGCAACGACCTCCCTTCCCAGCGGCAGCCAGAGTTACAGGGAGAGGAGAGCAGCGACCTCCCTCCCCAGCGGCAGTATACCGTGCAGAGCGAAGAGACAACCAGTCCCCTTCCCCAGCCAGAGATACCAGAGGCAGCAGGCCTCATAGACTGGTCCTGGGAGGACCCCCAGCAGGCAGGTGGAGATGGGACCGCAGTCTCTCTACCGGCCCTACAGGGATGCTGGGCAGGCGGCCCAGATCCCCAACGACAGACCCAGCTACAGGGAGGGGAGAGCATCGACCTCCCTCCCCAGCCGGAGTGTGCCTTCCAGGAAGAGGAGACAACCGGTCTCTCTCCCCAGCCGCAGCATGTTCCACAGGAAGCGGAGAGCATCGACCTCCCTTCCCAACGGCCGCCGGAGTATCAGGAGGAGGAGGTAAGCCAATCTCCCCCTCCCCAGCTAACTCCTAACTTGGGCCCAGGGTTAACAGTGGAGATGTTAACCCCCACTGACCCCCACGTTCCCTTTGCCACCGGGCAGGACTATGCCCCAATTCCCCCAGCAGAAGAGCTGGCATCAGGACAGAGCACTGCTGGCCTCTGCCCTACAGACCTTGTCCTTGTTACAGGACTGGCCTGCAAACCCCTCACCCCAGCAGAAGCGCTGGCACCAGGGCAGAGTGCCGCTGGCCTCTGCCCCCCAAGTACCATCAGCTATTTGCCCAGCTGCGCCAGGAAGGCAGAGGATGCTACACTGTCATCCTATAACCTGGAACTTACAGGCCAGTGCTACTTGTTGTGGGGGGGCTGCTTTGCTGCTAGTGTTTATTTGTGGGTGGGTTGCGAGACTAACTTAGGCACTGACCGACAGAAGGTCAGGTGCCTGGTTAGTCTCCCTCCAAAAGGGGAGATATGTTACAAACTGCTGTTTGTAACTGGCCCTTTAAATGGAAAATTGCCCTGCTTCCCTGGATTTTGGAGAAGCCTATTTGCCAGCCTCCTTCCACATGACTATGGCCCCTGGAAGATTGTGCCCCTGAGGACATATTGACTTTTGTTGGGTGTGTGTGTGGCCCTTTAAGAACCGTCTGGGGACATATTGTGACTCTGGTGAACAATGCCCCTTTAAGACTATGTCCCCAGACCTGTGAAATGACTTGTCCCTGGCTTTCTCCCACTTGGTTCAGTTTCATTGTGTGCCATTAAGAGTTAAATTTTGTTCAGCTTCAAGAAACCTATTCTAAATACAAGTCTGCTGGGATTAGCTCTAATTAGGTTTAGTGATCAACTTTCCCATTGTCTAATCAGACTAGTATTGATAAGGTGGACTGCATTGTTTTATTGTGTGTGATGTTATCTGCTGAAGTAAATGTTGTGGGCTGTCAAAGGGAGTGTCTCTCTATCTAATATCAAATGTGTGATGGGGGATTTTATGCCTCCCCCTGAGAGTGTCCTGTTTGCATGTAACCTCAATAAAAAGGAGGCTGTGTGCTCCAGCACATCAGACCTATTTTCTGTCCCTCTAACTTGCAGCTTTGACTCATGTTTGTAGGGGACAGCTTCAGCTAATATCACTACAGGGATTGCTGACTATGGTGCTGATGATTCTTTGGTGAGCGCTAGGAGCATCCTTTTCTACGGTCCAACTTTCAGCCAGCCTGGAGGCAACCGTAACATGTACGTAGCACTGACACACTGTTCCGGTCACCCCTTCTGTATATAGCACTGACACACTGTTCCGGTCACCCCTTCTGTATATAGCACTGACACACTGTTCCGGTCACCCCTTCTGTATATAGCACTGACACACTGTTCCGGTCACCCCTTCTGTACGTAGCACTGACACACTGTTCCGGTCACCCCTTCTGTACGTAGCACTGACACACTGTTCCGGTCACCCCTTCTGTGTATAGCACTGACACAATGTTACGGTCACCCCTTCTGTACGTAGCACTGACACACTGTTCTGGTCACACTTCTGTATATAGCACTGACACACTGTTCCGGTAACCCCTTCTGTATATAGCACTGACACACTGTTCCGGTCACCCCTTCTGTATATAGCACTGACACACTGTTCTGGTCTCCCCTTCTGTGTATAGCACTGACACAGTGTTCCGGTCACCCCTTCTGTACGTAGCACTGACACATTGTTCCGGTCACCCCTTCTGTATATAGCACTGACACACTGATCCGGTCACCCCTTCTGAAGAGTAACACTGACACACTGTTCTGGTCACCCCTTCTGTATATAGCACTGACACACTGATCCGGTCACCCCTTCTGTACGTAGCACTGACACACTGTTCCGGTCACCCCTTCTGTACGTAGCACTGACACACTTTTCCGGTCACCCCTTTGGTATATAGCACTGACATACTGTTCCGGTCACCCCTTCTGTACGTAGCACTGACAAACTGTTCCGGTCACCCCTTCTGTATATAGCACTGACACACCGTGCCCGTCACCCCATCTGTACGTAGCACTGACACACTGTTCCGGTCACCCCTTCTGTATATAGCACTGACACACCGTGCCCGTCACCCCTTCTGTACGTAGCACTGACACACTGTTCTGGTCACCCCTTCTGTACGTAGCACTCACACACTGTTCCGGTCACCCCTTCTGTATATTGCACTGACACACCATGCCTGTCACCCCATCTGTACGTAGCACTGACACACTGTTCCGGTCACCCCTTCTGTATATAGCACTGACACACCGTGCCCGTCACCCCTTCTCTACGTAGCACTGAAACACTGTTCTGGTCACCCCTTCTGTACGTAGCACTCACACACTGTTCCGGTCCCCACTTCTGTATATAGCACTGACACAGTGTTCCGGTCACCCCTTCTGTATATAGCACTGACACACTGTTCCGGTCACCGATTCTATACGTAGCACTGACACACTGTTTCAGTCACCCCTTCTGTACGTAGCACTGACACACTGTTCTGGTCACCCCTTCTGTACGTAGCACTGACACACTGTTCCGGTCACCCCTTCTGTATATAGCACTGACACATTGTTCCGGTCACCCCTTCTGTATATAGCACGGACACACTGTTCCGTTCACCCCTTCTGTATATAGCACTGACACACTGTTCCGGTCACCCTTTCTGTACGTAGCACTGACACACTGTTCCGGTCACCCCTTCTGTATATAGCACTGACACACTGTTCCGGTCACCCCTTCTGTATATAGCACTGATACACTGTTCCGGTCACCCCTTCTGTATATAGCACTGACACACTGTTCCGGTCAACCCTTCTGTACGTAGCACTGACACACTTTTCCGGTCACCCCTTCTGTATATAGCACTGACACATTGTTCCGGTCACCCCTTCTGTATATAGCACTGACACACTGTTCCGTTCACCCCTTCTGTATATAGCACTGACACACTATTCCGGTCACCCTTTCTGTACGTAGCACTGACACACTGTTCCGGTCACCCCTTCTGTATATAGCACTGACACACTGTTCCGGTCACCCCTTCTGTATATAGCACTGATACACTGTTCCGGTCACCCCTTCTGTATATAGCACTGACACACTGTTCCGGTCACCCCTTCTGTATATAGCACTGACACACCATGCCCGTCACCCCATCTGTACGTAGCACTGACACACTGTTCCGGTCACCCCTTCTGTATATAGCACTGACACACTGTGCCCATCACCCCTTCTGTATATAGCACTGACACACTGTTCCGGTCACCCCTTCTGTATATAGCACTGACACATTGTTCCGGTCACCCCTTCTGTACGTAGCACTGACACACTGTTCCGGTCACCCCTTCTGTACGTAGCCCTAACACACTGTTCCCGTCACCCCTTCTGTATATAGCACTGACACACTGTTCCGGTCACCCCTTCTGTATATAGCACTGACACACTGTTCCGGTCACACTTCTGTATATAGCACTAACACACTGTTCCGGTCACCCCTTCTGTATATAGCACTGACACACTGTTCCGGTCACCCCTTCTGTATATAGCACTGACACACTGTTCCGGTCACCCCTTCTGTACGTAGTACTGACACACTGTTCTAGTCACCCCTTCTGTATATAGCACTGACACACTGTTCCGGTCACCCCTTCTGTATATAGCACTGACACACTGTTCCAGTCACCACTTCTGTATATAGCACTGACACACTGTTCCTTTCACCCCTTCTGTGTATAGCACTGACACACTGTTCCGGTCACCCCTTCTGTACGTAGCACTGACACACTGTTCCGGTCACCCTTCTGTATATAGCACTGACACACTGTTCCGGTCACCCCTTCTGTACGTAGCACTGACACACTGTTCTAGTCACCCCTTCTGTATATAGCACTGACACACTGTTCCGGTCACCCCTTCTGTATATAGCACTGACACACTGTTCCAGTCACCCCTTCTGTATATAGCACTGACACACTGTTCCAGTCACCACTTCTGTATATAGCACTGACACACTGTTCCTTTCACCCCTTCTGTGTATAGCACTGATACACTGTTCCGGTCACCCCTTCTGTACGTAGCACTGACACAATGTTCCGGTCACCCTTCTGTATATAGCACTGACACACTGTTCCGGTAACCCCTTCTGTATATAGCACTGACACACTGTTCCGGTCACCCCTTCTGTACGTAGCACTGACACACTGTTCCGGTCACCCCTTCTGTATATAGCACTGAGACACTGTTCTGGTCTCCCCTTCTCTACGTAGCACTGACACACTGTTCTGGTCACCCCCTCTGTACGTAGCACTGACACACCGTGCCTGTCACCCCATCTGTACGTAGCACTGACACACTGTTCCGGTCACCCCTTCTGTATATAGCACTGACTCACCGTTCCCGTCACCCCTTCTCTACGTAGCACTGACACACTGTTCTGGTCACCCCCTCTGTACGTAGCACTCACACACTGTTCCGGTCCCCACTTCTGTATATAGCACTGACACAGTGTTCCGGTCACCCCTTCTGTATATAGCATTGACACACTGTTCCGGTCACCCCTTCTGTATATAGCACTGACACACTGTTCCGGTCACCCCTTCTGTACGTAGCACTGAGACACTGTTCCGGTCACCCCTTCTGTACGTAGCACTGACACACTGTTCCAGTCACCCCTTCTGTACGTAGCACTGACACACTGTTCTGGTCACCCCTTCTGTACGTAGTACTGACACACTGTTCCGGTCACCCCTTCTGTATATAGCACTGGCACATTGTTCCGGTAACCCCTTCTGTACGTAGCACTGACACACTGCTCCGGTCACCCCTTCTGTACGTAGCACTGACACACTGCTCCGGTCACCCCTTCTGTATATAGCACTGACACACTGTTCCGGTCACCCCTTCTGTATATAGCACTGACACACTGTTCTGGTCACCCCTTCTGTATATAGCACTGACACACTGTTCCGGTCACCCCTTCTGTATATAGCACTGACACACTGTTCCGGTAACCCCTTCTGTACGTAGCACTGACACACTGTTCCAATCACCCCTTCTGTACGTAGCACTGACACACTGTTCCGGTCACCCCTTCTGTATATAGCACTGACACACTGTTCCGGTCAACCCTTCTGTACGTAGCACTGACACACTGTTCCGGTCACCCCTTCTGTACGTAGCACTGACACACTGTTCCAGTCACCCCTTCTGTACGTAGCACTGACACACTGTTCTAATCACCCCTTCTGTATATAGCACTGACACACCGTGCCCGTCACCCCTTCTGTACGTAGCACTGACACACTGTTCTGGTCACCCCTTCTGTACGTAGCACTCACACACTGTTCCGGTCCCCACTTCTGTATATAGCACTGACACAGTGTTCCGGTCACCCCTTCTGTATATAGCACTGACACACTGTTCCGGTCACCCCTTCTGTACGTAGCACTGACACACTGTTCCGGTCATCCCTTCTGTACGTAGCACTGACACACTGTTCCGGTCACCCCTTCTGTGTATAGCACTGACACACTGTTACAGTCACCCCTTCTGTGTATAGCACTGACACACTGTTACAGTCACCCCTTCTGTACGTAGCACTGACACACTGTTCCGGTCACCCCTTCTGTGTATATAGCACTAACACACTGTGCCCGTCACCCCTTCTGTACGTAGCACTGACACACTGTTCCGGTCACCCCTTCTGTATATAGCACTGACACACTGTTCCGGTCACCCCTTCTGTATATAGCACTGACACACTGTTCCGGTCACCCCTTCTGTATATAGCACTGACACACTGTTCCGGTCACCCCTTCTGTACGTAGCACTGACACACTGTTCCGGTCACCCCTTCTGTGTATAGCACTGACACACTGTTACGGTCACCCCTTCTGTACGTAGCACTAACACACTGTTCCGGTCACACTTCTGTATATAGCACTGACACACTGTTCCGGTCACCCCTTCTGTATATAGCACTGACACACTGTTCTGGTCTCCCCTTCTGTGTATAGCACTGACACAGTGTTCCGGTCACCCCTTCTGTACGTAGCACTGACACATTGTTCCGGTCACCCCTTCTGTATATAGCACTGACACACTGATCCGGTCACCCCTTCTGTACGTAGCACTGACACACTGTTCCGGTCACCCCTTCTGTACGTAGCACTGACACACTTTTCCGGTCACCCCTTTTGTATATAGCACTGACATACTGTTCCGGTCACCCCTTCTGTACGTAGCACTGACAAACTGTTCCGGTCACCCCTTCTGTATATAGCACTGACACACCGTGCCCGTCACCCCATCTGTACGTAGCACTGACACACTGTTCCGGTCACCCCTTCTGTATATAGCACTGACACACCGTGCCCGTCACCCCTTCTGTACGTAGCACTGACACACTGTTCTGGTCACCCCTTCTGTACGTAGCACTCACACACTGTTCCGGTCACCCCTTCTGTATATTGCACTGACACACCATGCCCGTCACCCCATCTGTACGTAGCACTGACACACTGTTCCGGTCACCCCTTCTGTATATAGCACTGACACACCGTGCCCGTCACCCCTTCTCTACGTAGCACTGAAACACTGTTCTGGTCACCCCTTCTGTACGTAGCACTCACACACTGTTCCGGTCCCCACTTCTGTATATAGCACTGACACAGTGTTCCGGTCACTCCTTCTGTATATAGCACTGACACACTGTTCCGGTCACCGATTCTATACGTAGCACTGACACACTGTTTCAGTCACCCCTTCTGTACGTAGCACTGACACACTGTTCTGGTCACCCCTTCTGTACGTAGCACTGACACACTGTTCTGGTCACCCCTTCTGTATATAGCACTGACACATTGTTCCGGTCACCCCTTCTGTATATAGCACTGACACACTGTTCCGTTCACCCCTTCTGTATATAGCACTGACACACTGTTCCGGTCACCCTTTCTGTACGTAGCACTGACACACTGTTCCGGTCACCCCTTCTGTATATAGCACTGACACACTGTTCCGGTCACCCCTTCTGTATATAGCACTGATACACTGTTCCGGTCACCCCTTCTGTATATAGCACTGACACACTGTTCCGGTCAACCCTTCTGTACGTAGCACTGACACACTGTTCCGGTCACCCCTTCTGTATATAGCACTGACACATTGTTCCGGTCACCCCTTCTGTATATAGCACTGACACACTGTTCCGTTCACCCCTTCTGTATATAGCACTGACACACTGTTCCGGTCACCCTTTCTGTACGTAGCACTGACACACTGTTCCGGTCACCCCTTCTGTATATAGCACTGACACACTGTTCCGGTCACCCCTTCTGTATATAGCACTGATACACTGTTCCGGTCACCCCTTCTGTATATAGCACTGACACACTGTTCCGGTCACCCCTTCTGTATATAGCACTGACACACCATGCCCGTCACCCCATCTGTACGTAGCACTGACACACTGTTCCGGTCACCCCTTCTGTATATAGCACTGACACACTGTGCCCATCACCCCTTCTGTATATAGCACTGACACACTGTTCCGGTCACCCCTTCTGTATATAGCACTGACACACTGTTCCGGTCACCCCTTCTGTACGTAGCACTGACACACTGTTCCGGTCACCCATTCTGTACGTAGCACTGACACACTGTTCCGGTCACCCCTTCTGTATATAGCACTAACACACTGTTCCGGTCACCCCTTCTGTATATAGCACTAACACACTGTTCCGGTCACCCCTTCTGTATATAGCACTGACACACTGTTCCGGTCACCCCTTCTGTATATAGCACTGACACACTGTTCCGGTCACCCCTTCTGTACGTAGCACTGACACACTGTTCTAGTCACCCCTTCTGTATATAGCACTGACACACTGTTCCGGTCACCCCTTCTGTATATAGCACTGACACACTGTTCCAGTCACCACTTCTGTATATAGCACTGACACACTGTTCCTTTCACCCCTTCTGTGTATAGCACTGACACACTGTTCCGGTCACCCCTTCTGTACGTAGCACTGACACACTGTTCCGGTCACCCTTCTGTATATAGCACTGACACACTGTTCCGGTCACCCCTTCTGTACGTAGCACTGACACACTGTTCTAATCACCCCTTCTGTATATAGCACTGACACACTGTTCCGGTCACCCCTTCTGTATATAGCACTGACACACTGTTCCAGTCACCCCTTCTGTATATAGCACTGACACACTGTTCCAGTCACCACTTCTGTATATAGCACTGACACACTGTTCCTTTCACCCCTTCTGTGTATAGCACTGATACACTGTTCCGGTCACCCCTTCTGTACGTAGCACTGACACACTGTTCCGGTCACCCTTCTGTATATAGCACTGACACGCTGTTCCGGTCACCCCTTCTGTACATAGCACTGACACACTGTTCCGGTCACCCCTTCTGTATATAGCACTGAGACACTGTTCTGGTCTCCCCTTCTCTACGTAGCACTGACACACTGTTCTGGTCACCCCCTCTGTACGTAGCACTGACACACTGTTCCGGTCACCCCTTCTGTATATAGCACTGACTCACCGTTCCCGTCACCCCTTCTCTACGTAGCACTGACACACTGTTCTGGTCACCCCCTCTGTACGTAGCACTCACACACTGTTCCGGTCCCCACTTCTGTATATAGCACTGACACAGTGTTCCGGTCACCCCTTCTGTATATAGCATTGACACACTGTTCCGGTCACCCCTTCTGTATATAGCACTGACACACTGTTCCGGTCACCCCTTCTGTATATAGCACTGACACACTGTTCCGGTCACCCCTTCTGTACGTAGCACTGAGACACTGTTCCGGTCACCCCTTCTGTACGTAGCACTGACACACTGTTCCAGTCACCCCTTCTGTACGTAGCACTGACACACTGTTCTGGTCACCCCTTCTGTACGTAGTACTGACACACTGTTCCGGTCACCCCTTCTGTATATAGCACTGGCACATTGTTCCGGTCACCCCTTCTGTACGTAGCACTGACACACTGCTCCGGTCACCCCTTCTGTACGTAGCACTGACACACTGCTCCGGTCACCCCTTCTGTATATAGCACTGACACACTGTTCCGGTCACCCCTTCTGTATATAGCACTGACACACTGTTCTGGTCACCCCTTCTGTACGTAGCACTGACACACTGTTCCAATCACCCCTTCTGTACGTAGCACTGACACACTGTTCCGGTCACCCCTTCTGTATATAGCACTGACACACTGTTCCGGTCAACCCTTCTGTACGTAGCACTGACACACTGTTCCGGTCACCCCTTCTGTACGTAGCACTGACACACTGTTCCAGTCACCCCTTCTGTACGTAGCACTGACACACTGTTCTAATCACCCCTTCTGTATATAGCACTGACACACCGTGCCCGTCACCCCTTCTGTACGTAGCACTGACACACTGTTCTGGTCACCCCTTCTGTACGTAGCACTCACACACTGTTCCGGTCCCCACTTCTGTATATAGCACTGACACAGTGTTCCGGTCACCCCTTCTGTATATAGCACTGACACAGTGTTCCGGTCACCCCTTCTGTACGTAGCACTGACACACTGTTCCGGTCATCCCTTCTGTACGTAACACTGACACACTGTTCTTGTCACCCCTTCTGTATATAGCACTGACACACTGTTCCGGTCACCCCTTCTGTACGTAGCACTGACACACTGTTCCGGTCACCCCTTCTGTACGTAGCACTGACACACTGTTCTGGTCACCCCTTCTGTATATAGCACTGACACACTGATCAGGTCACCCGTTCTGTATATAGCACTGACACACTGTTCCAGTCACCCCTTCTGTATATAGCACTGACACACTGTTCCGGTCACCCCTTCTGTATATAGCACTGACACACTGTTCCGGTCACCCTTTCTGTACGTAGCACTGACACACTGTTCCGGTCACCCCTTCTGTATATAGCACTGACACACTGTTCCGGTCACCCCTTCTGTATATAGCACTGATACACTGTTCCGGTCACCCCTTCTGTATATAGCACTGACACACTGTTCCGGTCACCCCTTCTGTATATAGCACTGACACACCATGCCCGTCACCCCATCTGTACGTAGCACTGACACACTGTTCCGGTCACCCCTTCTGTATATAGCACTGACACACTGTGCCCATCACCCCTTCTGTATATAGCACTGACACACTGTTCCGGTCACCCCTTCTGTATATAGCACTGACACACTGTTCCGGTCACCGCTTCTATACGTAGCACTGACACACTGTTCCGGTCACCCCTTCTGTACGTAGCACTGACACACTGTTCCGGTCACCCATTCTGTACGTAGCACTGACACACTGTTCCGGTCACCCTTTCTGTACGTAGCACTGACACACTGTTCCGGTCACCCCTTCTGTATATAGCACTGACACACTGTTCCGGTCACCCCTTCTGTATATAGCACTGATACACTGTTCCGGTCACCCCTTCTGTATATAGCACTGACACACTGATCCGGTCACCCCTTCTGTATATAGCACTGACACACTGTTCCGGTCACCCCTTCTGTACGTAGCACTAACACACTGTTCCGGTCACCCTTTCTGTACGTAGCACTGACACACTGTTCCGGTCACCCCTTCTGTATATAGCACTGACACACTGTTCCGGTCACCCCTTCTGTATATAGCACTGATACACTGTTCCGGTCACCCCTTCTGTATATAGCACTGACACACTGTTCCGGTCACCCCTTCTGTATATAGCACTGACACACCATGCCCGTCACCCCATCTGTACGTAGCACTGACACACTGTTCCGGTCACCCCTTCTGTATATAGCACTGACACACTGTGCCCATCACCCCTTCTGTATATAGCACTGACACACTGTTCCGGTCACCCCTTCTGTATATAGCACTGACACACTGTTCCGGTCACCGCTTCTATACGTAGCACTGACACACTGTTCCGGTCACCCCTTCTGTACGTAGCACTGACACACTGTTCCGGTCACCCATTCTGTACGTAGCACTGACACACTGTTCCGGTCACCCTTTCTGTACGTAGCACTGACACACTGTTCCGGTCACCCCTTCTGTATATAGCACTGACACACTGTTCCGGTCACCCCTTCTGTATATAGCACTGATACACTGTTCCGGTCACCCCTTCTGTATATAGCACTGACACACTGTTCCGGTCACCCCTTCTGTACGTAGCACTGACACACTGTTCCGGTCACCCATTCTGTACATAGCACTGACACACTGTTCCGGTCACCCTTTCTGTACGTAGCACTGACACACTGTTCCGGTCACCCCTTCTGTATATAGCACTGACACACTGTTCCGGTCACCCCTTCTGTATATAGCACTGATACAATGTTCCGGTCACCCCTTCTGTATATAGCACTGACACACTGTTCCGGTCACCCCTTCTGTATATAGCACTGACACACCATGCCCGTCACCCCATCTGTACGTAGCACTGACACACTGTTCCGGTCACCCCTTCTGTATATAGCACTGACACACCGTGCCCATCACCCCTTCTGTATATAGCACTGACACACTGTTCCGGTCACCCCTTCTGTATATAGCACTGACACACTGTTCCGGTCACCCCTTCTGTACGTAGCACTGACACACTGTTCCGGTTACCCATTCTGTACGTAGCACTGACACACTGTTCCGGTCACCCTTTCTGTACGTAGCACTGACACACTGTTCCGGTCACCCCTTCTGTATATAGCACTAACACACTGTTCCGGTCACCCCTTCTGTATATAGCACTGACACACTGTTCCGGTCACCCCTTCTGTATATAGCACTGACACACTGTTCCGGTCACCCCTTCTGTACGTAGCACTGACACACTGTTCTAGTCACCCCTTCTGTATATAGCACTGACACACTGTTCCGGTAACCCCTTCTGTATATAGCACTGACACACTGTTCCGGTCACCCCTTCTGTACGTAGCACTGACACACTGTTCTAGTCACCCCTTCTGTATATAGCACTGACACACTGTTCCGGTAACCCCTTCTGTATATAGCACTGACACACTGTTCCGGTCACCCCTTCTGTATATAGCACTGACACACTGTTCCGGTCACCCCTTCTGTATATAGCACTGACACACTGTTCCAGTCACCACTTCTGTATATAGCACTGACACACTGTTCCGGTCACCCCTTCTGTATATAGCACTGATACACTGTTCCGGTCACCCCTTCTGTATATAGCACTGACACACTGTTCCGGTCACCCCTTCTGTACGTAGCACTGACACACTGTTCCGGTCACCCCTTCTGTACGTAGCACTGACACACTGTTCCGGTCACCCCTTCTGTACGTAGCACTGACACACTGTTCCGGTCACCCCTTCTGTATATAGCACTGACACACTGTTCCAGTCACCACTTCTGTATATAGCACTGACACACTGTTCCTTTCACCCCTTCTGTGTATAGCACTGACACACTGTTCCGGTCACCCCTTCTGTACGTAGCACTGACACACTGTTCCGGTCACCCTTCTGTATATAGCACTGACACACTGTTCCGGTCACCCCTTCTGTACGTAGCACTGACACACTGTTCTAGTCACCCCTTCTGTATATAGCACTGACACACTGTTCCGGTCACCCCTTCTGTATATAGCACTGACACACTGTTCCAGTCACCCCTTCTGTATATAGCACTGACACACTGTTCCAGTCACCACTTCTGTATATAGCACTGACACACTGTTCCTTTCACCCCTTCTGTACGTAGCACTGATACACTGTTCCGGTCACCCCTTCTGTACGTAGCACTGACACACTGTTCCGGTCACCCTTCTGTATATAGCACTGACACACTGTTCCGGTAACCCCTTCTGTATATAGCACTGACACACTGTTCCGGTCACCCCTTCTGTACGTAGCACTGACACACTGTTCCGGTCACCCCTTCTGTATATAGCACTGAGACACTGTTCTGGTCTCCCCTTCTCTACGTAGCACTGACACACTGTTCTGGTCACCCCCTCTGTACGTAGCACTGACACACCGTGCCTGTCACCCCATCTGTACGTAGCACTGACACACTGTTCCGGTCACCCCTTCTGTATATAGCACTGACTCACCATTCCCGTCACCCCTTCTCTACGTAGCACTGACACACTGTTCTGGTCACCCCCTCTGTACGTAGCACTCACACACTGTTCCGGTCCCCACTTCTGTATATAGCACTGACACAGTGTTCCGGTCACCCCTTCTGTATATAGCATTGACACACTGTTCCGGTCACCCCTTCTGTATATAGCACTGACACACTGTTCCGGTCACCCCTTCTGTATATAGCACTGACACACTGTTCCGGTCACCCCTTCTGTACGTAGCACTGAGACACTGTTCCGGTCACCCCTTCTGTACGTAGCACTGACACACTGTTCCAGTCACCCCTTCTGTACGTAGCACTGACACACTGTTCTGGTCACCCCTTCTGTACGTAGTACTGACACACTGTTCCGGTCACCCCTTCTGTATATAGCACTGGCACATTGTTCCGGTCACCCCTTCTGTACGTAGCACTGACACACTGCTCCGGTCACCCCTTCTGTACGTAGCACTGACACACTGCTCCGGTCTCCCCTTCTGTATATAGCACTGACACACTGTTCCGGTCACCCCTTCTGTATATAGCACTGACACACTGTTCTGGTCACCCCTTCTGTACGTAGCACTGACACACTGTTCCAATCACCCCTTCTGTACGTAGCACTGACACACTGTTCCGGTCACCCCTTCTGTATATAGCACTGACACACTGTTCCGGTCAACCCTTCTGTACGTAGCACTGACACACTGTTCCGGTCACCCCTTCTGTACGTAGCACTGACACACTGTTCCAGTCACCCCTTCTGTACGTAGCACTGACACACTGTTCTAATCACCCCTTCTGTATATAGCACTGACACACCGTGCCCGTCACCCCTTCTGTACGTAGCACTGACACACTGTTCTGGTCACCCCTTCTGTACGTAGCACTCACACACTGTTCCGGTCCCCACTTCTGTATATAGCACTGACACAGTGTTCCGGTCACCCCTTCTGTATATAGCACTGACACAGTGTTCCGGTCACCCCTTCTGTACGTAGCACTGACACACTGTTCCGGTCACCCCTTCTGTATATAGCACTGACACACTGTTCTTGTCACCCCTTCTGTATATAGCACTGACACACTGTTCCGGTCACCCCTTCTGTACGTAGCACTGACACACTGTTCCGGTCACCCCTTCTGTACGTAGCACTGACACACTGTTCCGGTCACCCCTTCTGTACGTAGCACTGACACACTGTTCCAGTCACCCCTTCTGTACGTAGCACTGACACACTGTTCTAATCACCCCTTCTGTATATAGCACTGACACACCGTGCCCGTCACCCCTTCTGTACGTAGCACTGACACACTGTTCTGGTCACCCCTTCTGTACGTAGCACTCACACACTGTTCCGGTCCCCACTTCTGTATATAGCACTGACACAGTGTTCCGGTCACCCCTTCTGTATATAGCACTGACACAGTGTTCCGGTCACCCCTTCTGTACGTAGCACTGACACACTGTTCCGGTCATCCCTTCTGTACGTAACACTGACACACTGTTCCGGTCACCCCTTCTGTATATAGCACTGACACACTGTTCTTGTCACCCCTTCTGTATATAGCACTGACACACTGTTCCGGTCACCCCTTCTGTACGTAGCACTGACACACTGTTCCGGTCACCCCTTCTGTATGTAGCACTGACACACTGTTCCGGTCACCCCTTCTGTAGCGTAACACTGACACACTGTTCTGGTCACCCCTTCTGTATATAGCACTGACACACTGATCAGGTCACCCGTTTTGTATATAGCACTGACACACTGTTCCAGTCACCCCTTCTGTATATAGCACTGACACACTGTTCCGGTCACCCCTTCTGTATATAGCACTGACACACTGTTCCGGTCACCCCTTCTGTACGTAGCACTAACACACTGTTCCGGTCACCCTTTCTGTACGTAGCACTGACACACTGTTCCGGTCACCCCTTCTGTATATAGCACTGACACACTGTTCCGGTCACCCCTTCTGTATATAGCACTGATACACTGTTCCGGTCACCCCTTCTGTATATAGCACTGACACACTGTTCCGGTCACCCCTTCTGTATATAGCACTGACACACCATGCCCGTCACCCCATCTGTACGTAGCACTGACACACTGTTCCGGTCACCCCTTCTGTATATAGCACTGACACACTGTGCCCATCACCCCTTCTGTATATAGCACTGACACACTGTTCCGGTCACCCCTTCTGTATATAGCACTGACACACTGTTCCGGTCACCGCTTCTATACGTAGCACTGACACACTGTTCCGGTCACCCCTTCTGTACGTAGCACTGACACACTGTTCCGGTCACCCATTCTGTACGTAGCACTGACACACTGTTCCGGTCACCCTTTCTGTACGTAGCACTGACACACTGTTCCGGTCACCCCTTCTGTATATAGCACTGACACACTGTTCCGGTCACCCCTTCTGTATATAGCACTGACACACTGTTCCGGTCACCCCTTCTGTATATAGCACTGACACACTGTTCCGGTCACCCCTTCTGTACGTAGCACTGACACACTGTTCCGGTCACCCATTCTGTACGTAGCACTGACACACTGTTCCGGTCACCCTTTCTGTACGTAGCACTGACACACTGTTCCGGTCACCCCTTCTGTATATAGCACTGACACACTGTTCCGGTCACCCCTTCTGTATATAGCACTGATACACTGTTCCGGTCACCCCTTCTGTATATAGCACTGACACACTGTTCCGGTCACCCCTTCTGTATATAGCACTGACACACCATGCCCGTCACCCCATCTGTACGTAGCACTGACACACTGTTCCGGTCACCCCTTCTGTATATAGCACTGACACACTGTGCCCATCACCCCTTCTGTATATAGCACTGACACACTGTTCCGGTCACCCCTTCTGTATATAGCACTGACACACTGTTCCGGTCACCCGTTCTGTACGTAGCACTGACACACTGTTCCGGTCACCCATTCTGTACGTAGCACTGACACACTGTTCCGGTCACCCTTTCTGTACGTAGCACTGACACACTGTTCCGGTCACCCCTTCTGTATATAGCACTAACACACTGTTCCGGTCACCCCTTCTGTATAAAGCACTGACACACTGTTCCGGTCACCCTTCTGTATATAGCACTGACACACTGTTCCGGTCACCCCTTCTGTACGTAGCACTGACACACTGTTCTAGTCACCCCTTCTGTATATAGCACTGACACACTGTTCCGGTCACCCCTTCTGTATATAGCACTGACACACTGTTCCAGTCACCCCTTCTGTATATAGCACTGACACACTGTTCCAGTCATCACTTCTGTATATAGCACTGACACACTGTTCCTTTCACCCCTTCTGTGTATAGCACTGATACACTGTTCCGGTCACCCCTTCTGTACGTAGCACTGACACACTGTTCCGGTCACCCTTCTGTATATAGCACTGACATACTGTTCCGGTAACCCCTTCTGTATATAGCACTGACACACTGTTCCGGTCACCCCTTCTGTACGTAGCACTGACACACTGTTCCGGTCACCCCTTCTGTACGTAGCACTGACACACTGTTCCGGTCACCCCTTCTGTATATAGCACTGAGACACTGTTCTGGTCTCCACTTCTCTACGTAGCACTGACACACTGTTCTGGTCACCCCCTCTGTACGTAGCACTGACAAACCGTGCCTGTCACCCCATCTGTACGTAGCACTGACACACTGTTCCGGTCACCCCTTCTGTATATAGCACTGACTCACCATTCCCGTCACCCCTTCTCTACGTAGCACTGACACACTGTTCTGGTCACCCCCTCTGTACGTAGCACTCACACACTGTTCCGGTCCCCACTTCTGTATATAGCACTGACACAGTGTTCCGGTCACCCCTTCTGTATATAGCATTGACACACTGTTCCGGTCACCCCTTCTGTATATAGCACTGACACACTGTTCCGGTCACCCCTTCTGTATATAGCACTGACACACTGTTCCGGTCACCCCTTCTGTACGTAGCACTGAGACACTGTTCCGGTCACCCCTTCTGTACGTAGCACTGACACACTGTTCCAGTCACCCCTTCTGTACGTAGCACTGACACACTGTTCTGGTCACCCCTTCTGTACGTAGTACTGACACACTGTTCCGGTCACCCCTTCTGTATATAGCACTGGCAAATTGTTCCGGTCACCCCTTCTGTACGTAGCACTGACACACTGCTCCGGTCACCCCTTCTGTACGTAGCACTGACACACTGCTCCGGTCTCCCCTTCTGTATATAGCACTGACACACTGTTCCGGTCAGCCCTTCTGTATATAGCACTGACACACTGTTCTGGTCACCCCTTCTGTACGTAGCACTGACACACTGTTCCAATCACCCCTTCTGTACGTAGCACTGACACACTGTTCCGGTCACCCCTTCTGTATATAGCACTGACACACTGTTCCGGTCAACCCTTCTGTACGTAGCACTGACACACTGTTCCGGTCACCCCTTCTGTACGTAGCACTGACACACTGTTCCAGTCACCCCTTCTGTACGTAGCACTGACACACTGTTCTAATCACCCCTTCTGTATATAGCACTGACACACCGTGCCCGTCACCCCTTCTGTACGTAGCACTGACACACTGTTCTGGTCACCCCTTCTGTACGTAGCACTCACACACTGTTCCGGTCCCCACTTCTGTATATAGCACTGACACAGTGTTCCGGTCACCCCTTCTGTATATAGCACTGACACAGTGTTCCGGTCACCCCTTCTGTACGTAGCACTGACACACTGTTCCGGTCATCCCTTCTGTACGTAACACTGACACACTGTTCTTGTCACCCCTTCTGTATATAGCACTGACACACTGTTCCGGTCACCCCTTCTGTACGTAGCACTGACACACTGTTCCGGTCACCCCTTCTGTACGTAGCACTGACACACTGTTCCGGTCACCCCTTCTGTAGCGTAACACTGACACACTGTTCTGGTCACCCCTTCTGTATATAGCACTGACACACTGATCAGGTCACCCGTTCTGTATATAGCACTGACACACTGTTCCAGTCACCCCTTCTGTATATAGCACTGACACACTGTTCCGGTCACCCCTTCTGTATATAGCACTGACACACTGTTCCGGTCACCCCTTCTGTACGTAGCACTAACACACTGTTCCGGTCACCCTTTCTGTACGTAGCACTGACACACTGTTCCGGTCACCCCTTCTGTATATAGCACTGACACACTGTTCCGGTCACCCCTTCTGTATATAGCACTGATACACTGTTCCGGTCACCCCTTCTGTATATAGCACTGACACACTGTTCCGGTCACCCCTTCTGTATATAGCACTGACACACCATGCCCGTCACCCCATCTGTACGTAGCACTGACACACTGTTCCGGTCACCCCTTCTGTATATAGCACTGACACACTGTGCCCATCACCCCTTCTGTATATAGCACTGACACACTGTACCCGTCACCCCTTCTGTATATAGCACTGACACACTGCCGGTCACCCCTTCTGTACGTAGCACTGACACACTGTTCCGGTCACCCCTTCTGTACGTAGCACTGACACACTGTTCCGGTCAACCCTTCTGTACGTAGCACTGACACACTGTTCCGGTCACCCCTTCTGTACGTAGCACTGACACACTGTTCCAGTCACCCCTTCTGTACGTAGCACTGACACACTGTTCTAATCACCCCTTCTGTATATAGCACTGACACACCGTGCCCGTCACCCCTTCTGTACGTAGCACTGACACACTGTTCTGGTCACCCCTTCTGTACGTAGCACTCACACACTGTTCCGGTCCCCACTTCTGTATATAGCACTGACACAGTGTTCCGGTCACCCCTTCTGTATATAGCACTGATACAGTGTTCCGGTCACCCCTTCTGTACGTAGCACTGACACACTGTTCCGGTCATCCCTTCTGTACGTAACACTGACACACTGTTCTTGTCACCCCTTCTGTATATAGCACTGACACAGTGTTCCGGTCACCCCTTCTGTACGTAGCACTGACACACTGTTCCGGTCACCCCTTCTGTACGTAGCACTGACACACTGTTCCGGTCACCCATTCTGTACGTAGCACTGACACACTGTTCCGGTCACCCTTTCTGTACGTAGCACTGACACACTGTTCCGGTCACCCCTTCTGTATATAGCACTGACACACTGTTCCGGTCACCCCTTCTGTATATAGCACTGATACACTGTTCCGGTCACCCCTTCTGTATATAGCACTGACACACTGTTCCGGTCACCCCTTCTGTACGTAGCACTGACACACTGTTCCGGTCACCCATTCTGTACGTAGCACTGACACACTGTTCCGGTCACCCCTTCTGTACGTAGCACTGACACACTGTTCCGGTCACCCCTTCTGTATATAGCACTGACACACTGTTCCGGTCACCCCTTCTGTATATAGCACTGACACACTGTTCCGGTCACCCCTTCTGTATATAGCACTGACACACTGTTCCGGTCACCCCTTCTGTATATAGCACTGACACACCATGCCCGTCACCCCATCTGTACGTAGCACTGACACACTGTTCCGGTCACCCCTTCTGTATATAGCACTGACACACTGTGCCCATCACCCCTTCTGTATATAGCACTGACACACTGTTCCGGTCACCCCTTCTGTATATAGCACTGACACACTGTTCCGGTCACCCCTTCTGTACGTAGCACTGACACACTGTTCCGGTCACCCATTCTGTACGTAGCACTGACACACTGTTCCGGTCACCCTTTCTGTACGTAGCACTGACAAACTGTTCCGGTCACCCCTTCTGTATATAGCACTAACACACTGTTCCGGTCACCCCTTCTGTATATAGCACTGACACACTGTTCCGGTCACCCCTTCTGTATATAGCACTGACACACTGTTCCGGTCACCCCTTCTGTACGTAGCACTGACACACTGTTCTAGTCACCCCTTCTGTATATAGCACTGACACACTGTTCCGGTCACCCCTTCTGTATATAGCACTGACACACTGTTCCAGTCACCACTTCTGTATATAGCACTGACACACTGTTCCAGTCACCCCTTCTGTATATAGCACTGACACACTGTTCCGGTCACCCCTTCTGTATATAGCACTGACACACTGTTCCAGTCACCACTTCTGTATATAGCACTAACACACTGTTCCGGTCACCCCTTCTGTATATAGCACTGACACACTGTTCCTTTCACCCCTTCTGTGTATAGCACTGACACACTGTTCCGGTCACCCCTTCTGTACGTAGCACTGACACACTGTTCCGGTCACCCTTCTGTATATAGCACTGACACACTGTTCCGGTCACCCCTTCTGTACGTAGCACTGACACACTGTTCTAGTCACCCCTTCTGTATATAGCACTTGTTACAAACTGCTGTTTGTAACTGGCCCTTTAAATGAAAAATTGCCCTGCTTCCCTGGATTTTGGAGAAGCCTATTTGCCAGCCTCCTTCCACATGACTATGGCCCCTGGAAGATTGTGCCCCTGAGGACATATTGACTTTTGTTGGGTGTGTGTGGCCCTTTAAGAACCATCTGGGGACATATTGTGACTTTGATGGACAATGCCCCTTTAAGACTATGTCCCCAGACCTGTGAAATGACTTGTCCCTGGCTTTCTCCCACTTGGTTCAGTTTCATTGTGTGCCATTAAGAGTTAAATTTTGTTCAGCTTCAAGAAACCTATTCTAAATACAAGTCTGCTGGGATCAGCTCTAATTAGGTTTAGTGACTTTCCCATTGTCTAATCAGACTAGTATTGATAAGGTGGACTGCATTGTTTTATTGTGTGTAATGTTATCTGCTGAAGTAAATGTTGTGGCCTGTCAAAGGGAGTGTCTCTATCTAATATCAAATGTGTGATGGGGGATTTTATGCCTCCCCCTGAGAGTGTCCTGTTTGCATGTAACCTCAATAAAAGCAGGCTGTGTGCTCCAGCACATTAGACCTATTTTCTGTCCCTCTAACTTGCAGCTTTGACTCATGTTTGTAGGGGACAGCTTCAGCTAATATCACTACAGGGATTGCTGACTATGGTGCTGATGATCCTTTGGTGAGCGCTAGGAGCATCCTTTTCTACGGTCCAACTTCCAGCCAGCCTGGAGGCAACCGTAACATTTGGCGGCAGCGGTGGGATTGGCGTCCTAGCGCAAGGAGCAGCACCACAACAGCACTGGTATTGTAGGAAAGTTATTAAGGGCAACGCTAGCCACTGCGCAGCGTCCCTACCTACAGCAGCATGGAGCTGACAAGACACTATTCAGAACCCTGTGAAGAGCACCTCAACCTGATCCGTCGCTATGAGGGCGCGGATTTCGTTCCAGAGGTAAAGAGGCGGCTAGTCCGATATGGTCCAGACCCTGCACAGGAGGTAGTCAGTCGCATCATCCGGGAATTGGATACGGAGAACAAAGCGGCACGAGCCTTTGAGCGCCAACTGTGGAGTTTGAGGGTCTGGACACCTGGTCTCCAGCGAAAAAGTGAGTCACAGGGAGCGGAGAGCAACGACCTCCCTTCCCAGCGGCAGCCAGAGTTACAGGGAGAGGAGAGCAGCGACCTCCCTCCCCAGCGGCAGTATACCGTGCAGAGGGAAGAGACAACCAGTCCCCTTCCCCAGCCAGAGATACCAGAGGCAGCAGGCCTCATAGACTGGTCCTGGGAGGACCCCCAGCAGGCAGGTGGAGATGGGACCGCAGTCTCTCTACCGGCCCTACAGGGATGCTGGGCAGGCGGCCCAGATCCCCAGCGACAGACCCAGCTACAGGGAGGGGAGAGCATCGACCTCCCTCCCCAGCCGGAGTGTGCCTTCCAGGGAGAGGAGACAACCGGTCTCTCTCCCCAGCCGCAGCATGTTCCACAGGAAGCGGAGAGCATCGACCTCCCTTCCCAACGGCCACCGGAGTATCAGGAGGAGGAGGTAAGCCAATCTCCCCCTCCCCAGCTAACCCCTAACTTGGGCCCAGGGTTAACAGTGGAGATGTTGGCCCCCACTGACCCCCATGTTCCCTTTGCCACCGGGCAGGACTATGCCCCAATTCCCCCAGCAGAAGAGCTGGCATCAGGACAGAGCGCTGCTGGCCTCTGCCCTACAGACCTTGTCCTTGTTACAGAACTGGCCTGCAAACCCCTCACCCCAGCAGAAGCGCTGGCACCAGGGCAGAGTGCCGCTGGCCTCTGCCCCCCAAGTACCATCAGCTATTTGCCAAGCTGCGCCAGGAAGGCCGAGGATGCTGCACTTTCATCCTGCAACCTGGAACTTACAGGCCAGTACTACGTATTGTGGGGGGGCTACTTTGCTGCTAGCGATTATTTGTGGGTGGGTTGCGAGACTAACTTGGGCACTGACCGGCAGAAGGTCAGGTGCCTGGTTAGTCTCCCTCCAAAAGGGGAGATATGTTACAAACTGCTGTTTGTAACTGGCCCTTTAAATGAAAAATTGCCCTGCTTCCCTGGATTTTGGAGAAGCCTATTTGCCAGCCTCCTTCCACATGACTATGGCCCCTGGAAGATTGTGCCCCTGAGGACATATTGACTTTTGTTGGGTGTGTGTGGCCCTTTAAGAACCATCTGGGGACATATTGTGACTTTGATGGACAATGCCCCTTTAAGACTATGTCCCCAGACCTGTGAAATGACTTGTCCCTGGCTTTCTCCCACTTGGTTCAGTTTCATTGTGTGCCATTAAGAGTTAAATTTTGTTCAGCTTCAAGAAACCTATTCTAAATACAAGTCTGCTGGGATCAGCTCTAATTAGGTTTAGTGACTTTCCCATTGTCTAATCAGACTAGTATTGATAAGGTGGACTGCATTGTTTTATTGTGTGTAATGTTATCTGCTGAAGTAAATGTTGTGGCCTGTCAAAGGGAGTGTCTCTATCTAATATCAAATGTGTGATGGGGGATTTTATGCCTCCCCCTGAGAGTGTCCTGTTTGCATGTAACCTCAATAAAAGCAGGCTGTGTGCTCCAGCACAGCAGACCTATTTTCTGTCCCTCTAACTTGCAGCTTTGACTCATGTTTGTAGGGGACAGCTTCAGCTAATATCACTACAGGGATTGCTGACTATGGTGCTGATGATCCTTTGGTGAGCGCTAGGAGCATCCTTTTCTACGGTCCAACTTCCAGCCAGCCTGGAGGCAACCGTAACATTTCCTAGCGCTCACCAAAGGAGCAGCAGCACCGTGGACACTATAACTACTGCGTAGCCACCATCAGTAATGCAGACTATATGAACCACCGCTGCTGGGCTGGTATCTCGCCGTCTGCTCTGCGCCCTGGACCTACGACCAGGCTCCAGTAGGCGAACCTCTTCCTTCTGTAGCAATCCCTGTAGCTAAGGGAGTATGAAAAGGGGAGATATGTTACAAACTGCTGTTTGTAACTGGCCCTTTAAATGAAAAATTGCCCTGCTTCCCTGGATTTTGGAGAAGCCTATTTGCCAGCCTCCTTCCACATGACTATGGCCCCTGGAAGATTGTGCCCCTGAGGACATATTGACTTTTGTTGGGTGTGTGTGGCCCTTTAAGAACCATCTGGGGACATATTGTGACTTTGATGGACAATGCCCCTTTAAGACTATGTCCCCAGACCTGTGAAATGACTTGTCCCTGGCTTTCTCCCACTTGGTTCAGTTTCATTGTGTGCCATTAAGAGTTAAATTTTGTTCAGCTTCAAGAAACCTATTCTAAATACAAGTCTGCTGGGATCAGCTCTAATTAGGTTTAGTGACTTTCCCATTGTCTAATCAGACTAGTATTGATAAGGTGGACTGCATTGTTTTATTGTGTGTAATGTTATCTGCTGAAGTAAATGTTGTGGCCTGTCAAAGGGAGTGTCTCTATCTAATATCAAATGTGTGATGGGGGATTTTATGCCTCCCCCTGAGAGTGTCCTGTTTGCATGTAACCTCAATAAAAGCAGGCTGTGTGCTCCAGCACAGCAGACCTATTTTCTGTCCCTCTAACTTGCAGCTTTGACTCATGTTTGTAGGGGACAGCTTCAGCTAATATCACTACAGGGATTGCTGACTATGGTGCTGATGATTCTTTGGTGAGCGCTAGGAGCATACTTTTCTACGGTCCAACTTCCAGCCAGCCTGGAGGCAACCGTAACATTACTGACACACTGTTCCGGTCACCCCTTCTGTATATAGCACTGACACACTGTTCCAGTCACCCCTTCTGTATATAGCACTGACACACTGTTCCAGTCACCACTTCTGTATATAGCACTGACACACTGTTCCTTTCACCCCTTCTGTGTATAGCACTGATACACTGTTCCGGTCACCCCTTCTGTACGTAGCACTGACACACTGTTCCGGTCACCCTTCTGTATATAGCACTGACACACTGTTCCGGTCACCCCTTCTGTATATAGCACTGACACACTGTTCCGGTCACCGCTTCTATACGTAGCACTGACACACTGTTCCGGTCACCCCTTCTGTACGTAGCACTGACACACTGTTCCGGTCACCCATTCTGTACGTAGCACTGACACACTGTTCCGGTCACCCTTTCTGTACGTAGCACTGACACACTGTTCCGGTCACCCCTTCTGTATATAGCACTAACACACTGTTCCGGTCACCCCTTCTGTATATAGCACTGACACACTGTTCCGGTCACCCCTTCTGTATATAGCACTGACACACTGTTCCGGTCACCCCTTCTGTACGTAGCACTGACACACTGTTCTAGTCACCCCTTCTGTATATAGCACTGACACACTGTTCCGGTCACCCCTTCTGTATATAGCACTGACACACTGTTCCAGTCACCACTTCTGTATATAGCACTGACACACTGTTCCTTTCACCCCTTCTGTGTATAGCACTGACACACTGTTCCGGTCACCCCTTCTGTACGTAGCACTGACACACTGTTCCGGTCACCCTTCTGTATATAGCACTGACACACTGTTCCGGTCACCCCTTCTGTACGTAGCACTGACACACTGTTCTAGTCACCCCTTCTGTATATAGCACTGACACACTGTTCCAATCACCCCTTCTGTACGTAGCACTGACACACTGTTCCGGTCACCCCTTCTGTACGTAGCACTGACACACTGTTCTTGTCACCCCTTCTGTGTATAGCACTGACACACTGTTCCGGTCAACCCTTCTGTACGTAGCACTGACACACTGTTCCGGTCACCCCTTCTGTACGTAGCACTGACACACTGTTCCAGTCACCCCTTCTGTACGTAGCACTGACACACTGTTCTTGTTACAGAAGCATTAGTTATTTTGTTGTGAAGAGCTTATTTCCCAGCAGCAATGCCTGAACCAGCCAAGCCAGCGCCTAAGAAGGGCTCCAAGAAAACCGTAACAAGTATCATTTCATAAAGAGTTAACTTTTTTTTCAGCTTTTAGAAACTATTGTCTAATCACCTCTGGAGCCAGACTGCTAATTGATAAGATGAACTTGTAAACTTGTTATCTTAAGTACTGTAATCCTATTGTGGCCTGTCAAAGGACATTGCTCTCTATCTAACTGTGTGATGGGGGATTTTGTGCTTCCCCCCCCCCCCCCCGGGAGTGCCCTGTGTGCATGTAACCTTAATAAAAAGCAGTCTGGGCATCCCAGTCCTGAGTTCTTGTTTGACCCTCAATCGCAGCGTTGACTCGTTTTTGTGGGCAGAAGGGTATCCTAGCTGTACTGCAGCTAAGGGAGATTATTCTATATTTGCGAGACTCATATAGAATACTATGGAAAGCAGCTTCTCCCCTCTTTAGCAATAGGGATCCAGGCTACTAAGCGGTCCATCTCTCAGCGAGACTAAGGGTAACCGTAACATTTGGCGGCAGCGGCGGGATTTTCCTGGATTTCCTAGGAGAGGTACAGAACGGATGGAGAGCGCTTACGAAAAATTGAAGCGTACAACCCTAAAGGATTTACTTGAAAGCAGAGGGGGGTACGCCAGCAACTGGCCGAGGAGAGAGCTGATCGCAGAATTGACCGAACTGGATCAGAGCTTCACAATGGCGGAAACACCGACCACGATTAGTGACGAAAAAACCAGGATTGTTCGGGAAAGGCTCTCATTATACGGGCCGAACCCCTCCATGGAATTGGTACAGCAGTTGATGGCGGAGGCGGACGAGGATATACGAGAGACTCGAGCCCACGAACTCAACCTAGCGAACGCACACCGCAATGCTGAAGCCCCGCAGGTAATCATCCCTGTCGAAAATGCTGGGAGGCCCAAGATACCCTATGCGGCATTTCGACCCTTCCTAGAGAGCGAGACAGGGATTGATGAATATTTGGCGGACTTTGAAAGGCAATGTGCCCTGCACCAGATTCCCAACAGAGAGTGGCCCACGATATTGTCTGGGAAACTATCCGGGCGAGCCCTGGAAGCCTTTCGTACTCTGGGTGCTGAGGAAGTGACACAGTATGAGCTAGTTAAGGAGACACTGTTGCGACGGTACGCTGTAACTCCGGACACGTATCGCCGACAGTTTCGGGGCACGGAAAAGAAGCCTAACGATACCCATATGGAATGGGCGCACCGAATGCGGAGAGCGGCAAATCACTGGCTGAGCGGAAGTAAAGCGGTGACTGGTGAGGAAATTTTACAATTGTTTCTCTTAGAACATTTTTATAATGGCATGGAACAGCAAGGGAAGGAATGGCTGCGAGACAGGCGGCCTTCTACCTTAGAAGAAGCAGCCAAATTGGCCGATGAACATTATGACTCCCGTCTTCACGAAACCATGAACTACCGAGCTCCAGCACGGGTCGAACCCAGAGAGGTTTACCGTGCACCCCCTCGTGCTGAATTCCGAGCCCCGGTGACCACAGGGCCCGTCCGACACTCAGGACCACACAATAACAGCTCTGAGCGTCCCAGACCGACTTGCCACCGATGCAAGCAACCAGGGCATTTCATGGCTAGCTGCCCCCTTAATACGCACCAGACACCCAGGAATTACAATTACCCCTCTGGGTCCTATCGTCCGGCCCGGGCCCTCTGTGTTAACCAAGAGGCCCCTATGGAGGGATATGTGGGGCCGCTTCACGAGGTGGACCCTGTATATGCTGCCTCAGATAACCGCCAGCACCATCGGCAGAAGGTATGGCTCGAGGGGCGATCTACAGAGGGATTGAGAGACACAGGGGCTACTATCACGCTGGTACAGAGTCATTTGGTGCCAGAGCACAAGCGATCCGGACAGACTGTGGCCGTTAGAGTGGCGGGGGGGGATGTGTACAAAATTCCAACAGCTCAAGTGCATCTTGATTGGGGAGCGGGAAAGGGGGCTGTGAACGTGGGCATAATGGATAATTTACCTGCCGAAGTACTACTGGGCAACGATTTGGGCCCCATGACTTCTGCCTATGCTCCAGTATGCAACAACGAGGCGGACCCAGTGACTACACGGGCCCAAGCCCGGATGGAGCGAGAGCTCTCACCAGTGCGGGAGACACAGGTAAGACCTACCCCGACCTTGCCTGACATGTTAGGCCCCATACCCTGGGACACCCCAGATGCTTTCGAGACAGAGTCTAAGACTGACCCGACTTTACAAAAGTACCGGGAACGAGCAGAGACCGGAGGGGGCGGGGCAGATAACGAAACATTCTTATGGGAAAAAGGGAAAATATACCGCTGGACAGAGAAAAGGGGACAGCGTAGGCGACAGCTGGTAGTGCCCCACAAATACCGTCAAGAAATCCTCAAGATAGGCCACGACATCCCCTTAGCAGGCCACCTAGCCGTAACCCGTACCCTACACCGCATTACTCACACGTTCTTTTGGCCAGGGGTGCACGCTGACGTTAGAACTTACTGTAACACCTGCGATGTGTGTCAACGAGTAGGAAGGCGAGGCGATCACCCTAAAGCCCATCTAGTAAATATGCCCATTGTAGAGGAACCCTTCAGCCGGGTTGCTATTGACCTAGTGGGACCACTGGCTACCCCTAGTCCCTCCGGTAAGCGCTACATTCTTACCGTAGTGGACTACGCTACCAGGTACCCAGAGGCTGTCGCCCTATCCAACATACAAGCGGATACGGTAGCAAATGCACTAGTACAGGTGTTCTCCCGGGTAGGATTTCCAAAAGAAATCCTATCCGACCGAGGCACACAATTTACGGCTGAATTGACCCAACAACTCTGGCAGGTTTGCAAAATTAAGTCCCTCCTGAGCTCCCCATACCACCCCCAGACGAACGGGCTGTGTGAGAGGTTCAATGGGACCCTCAAGCAAATGCTCAAGACGTTCACTCAGGAATACCGAGACTGGGAACGCTTCCTGCCGCACCTCCTATTTGCTTATCGGGAGGTGCCCCAGGAAACGACAGGGTTCTCTCCCTTCGAGTTGCTCTACGGAAGAAAGGTACGGGGACCCCTAAACCTGATCCGGGAGCACTGGGAGGGAGAGATGGAGGCTGACGGTGTCCCCATTGTGCCATACGTGCTGGAACTCAGGGACCGAATGGAGCAATTAGCCAAATCCGTGCGGGCTAATCTCCAGTTGGCCCAGAGAAGACAGAAAGTATGGTACGATCGGGGGGCCCGAAAGAGAATCTTCACCATAGGACAAAAGGTGTTAGTACTTAAGCCGGTGAAGACAGACAAATTGCAGGCGTCCTGGCAGGGTCCCTACCAGATCGTAGAGAAAAGGGGAGACACCACTTATGTGATAGCTAGCTGCCATGACAACAATCTTAGAAAGACATTCCATGTAAACATGCTCAAGGAATATTTTGAGCGACCAGAGAACGTGACGGCCGTATGTTGTTCCCTTCAGGAAGACCCCGACAGTCTACCCCTTCCAGACCTATTAGAAAAGAGTCTCCCCACAGGTATAGTGGCTCAGGTTCAGATAGGAGACCGACTTAGCCCCACTGAAAGGGAGCAGCTCAGCCAACTCCTCCAGTCCAAACACCTCACCTTCTCCCCGAAGCCAGGGTACACTACTTTAACCACCCACCAGGTAGATACTCCGGGACAAGCTCCCTTGCGCCAGGCTCCGTACCGAATCCCCGAAGCAGTTAGGACAGGAATGAAGAAGGAGATCGATGAGATGCTCCAGCTCAGGGTAATTGAGCCCTCCGATAGTCCCTGGGCCTCCCCAGTTGTCTTGGTGCCCAAGAAAGATGGGACCACCCGGTTCTGCGTAGACTATCGGAGGCTCAATGAAAAAACCGTGACGGACGCTTACCCTATGCCCAGGGTAGACGAGCTACTCGATCGTATAGCCAGGGGAAATTACCTGACCACTATTGACCTCTGCAAAGGTTACTGGCAGATTCCCCTGGCCCCGGAGGCTATCCCCAAGTCGGCATTCGTCACCCCATTCGGCTTATATCAGTTTAGGGTAATGCCGTTTGGGATGAAGAATGCCCCAGCTACATTCCAGCGCTTGGTGGATAGGCTCCTGGATGGCTTCCAGAGTTTTGCTTGCGCCTACCTGGACGACATAGCGATCCACAGTGAGTCCTGGGAGGACCACTTAGCTCATGTAGGAATGGTTCTGGATCAGATCCGGGCTGCTGGCCTGACTCTGAAGCCAGAAAAATGCCACTTTGGGATGGCCGAGGTACAGTACCTGGGTCACCGGGTGGGGTGTGGAAAGCAGCGACCAGAGCCGGCCAAGATAGAAGCTGTCGCCAATTGGCCCACCCCCATCACTAAGACTCAGGTCCTAGCGTTCCTGGGCACGGCAGGGTACTATAGACGGTTCGTACCAAACTACAGCACACTTGCCAAACCCCTGACTGACTTGACCAAGAAGAACTTACCTCGACAGGTCCTGTGGTCTCCCCACTGTGAAACGGCTTTCCAGGCTCTCAAAAATGCTCTAATTAACGCTCCTGTCTTGGCGGCCCCAGCCCTTAACAAACGTTTTATCGTCCATACAGATGCTTCCATGTTCGGGCTGGGAGCCGTCCTCAGCCAAGTAGGCGAAGATGGAGGGGAGCATCCAGTTGCCTACATCAGCCGGAAGCTCCTGCCCCGCGAAGTCAGCTATGCAGCGGTCGAAAAGGAGTGTTTGGCTTTGGTGTGGGCATTAAAGAAATTGACTCCCTATTTATATGGTCAGGAGTTCACCCTGGTCACCGACCATAACCCGTTGGTGTGGCTGAACCGGGTCTCTGGAGATAACGGCAGGCTATTACGTTGGAGCTTATCGTTGCAACCCTTCAATTTCACCATTACTTACAGACCTGGGAAACAGAATGGCAACGCCGACGGGTTGTCCAGACAAACCGATCTCAGCCCCGCATAACCAGCGGTCTGGACAGCCTTAGTCTGCCCCGAAAAGGGGTCAGACCGTGTCTGCCAGAGTGTTCCACAGAAAGGGAGCACTGTTACAGAAGCATTAGTTATTTTGTTGTGAAGAGCTTATTTCCCAGCAGCAATGCCTGAACCAGCCAAGCCAGCGCCTAAGAAGGGCTCCAAGAAAACCGTAACAAGTATCATTTCATAAAGAGTTAACTTTTTTTTCAGCTTTTAGAAACTATTGTCTAATCACCTCTGGAGCCAGACTGCTAATTGATAAGATGAACTTGTAAACTTGTTATCTTAAGTACTGTAATCCTATTGTGGCCTGTCAAAGGACATTGCTCTCTATCTAACTGTGTGATGGGGGATTTTGTGCTCCCCCCCCCCCCCCCGGGAGTGCCCTGTGTGCATGTAACCTTAATAAAAAGCAGGCTGGGCATCCCAGTCCTGAGTTCTTGTTTGACCCTCAATCGCAGCGTTGACTCGTTTTTGTGGGCAGAAGGGTATCCTAGCTGTACTGCAGCTAAGGGAGATTATTCTATATTTGCGAGACTCATATAGAATACTATGGAAAGCAGCTTCTCCCCTCTTTAGCAATAGGGATCCAGGCTACTAAGCGGTCCATCTCTCAGCGAGACTAAGGGTAACCGTAACAGTTCTAATCACCCCTTCTGTATATAGCACTGACACACCGTGCCCGTCACCCCTTCTGTACGTAGCACTGACACACTGTTCTGGTCACCCCTTCTGTACGTAGCACTCACACACTGTTCCGGTCCCCACTTCTGTATATAGCACTGACACAGTGTTCCGGTCACCCCTTCTGTATATAGCACTGACACAGTGTTCCGGTCACCCCTTCTGTACGTAGCACTGACACACTGTTCCGGTCATCCCTTCTGTACGTAACACTGACACACTGTTCTTGTCACCCCTTCTGTATATAGCACTGACACACTGTTCCGGTCACCCCTTCTGTACGTAGCACTGACACACTGTTCCGGTCACCCCTTCTGTACGTAGCACTGACACACTGTTCCGGTCACCCCTTCTGTAGCGTAACACTGACACACTGTTCTGGTCACCCCTTCTGTATATAGCACTGACACACTGATCAGGTCACCCGTTCTGTATATAGCACTGACACACTGTTCCAGTCACCCCTTCTGTATATAGCACTGACACACTGTTCCGGTCACCCCTTCTGTACGTAGCACTGACACACTGTTCCAGTCACCCCTTCTGTATATAGCACTGACACACTGTTCCGGTCACCCCTTCTGTATATAGCACTGACACACTGTTCCGGTCACCCCTTCTGTACGTAGCACTAACACACTGTTCCGGTCACCCTTTCTGTACGTAGCACTGACACACTGTTCCGGTCACCCCTTCTGTATATAGCACTGACACACTGTTCCGGTCACCCCTTCTGTATATAGCACTGATACACTGTTCCGGTCACCCCTTCTGTATATAGCACTGACACACTGTTCCGGTCACCCCTTCTGTATATAGCACTGACACACCATGCCCGTCACCCCATCTGTACGTAGCACTGACACACTGTTCCGGTCACCCCTTCTGTATATAGCACTAACACACTGTTCCGGTCACCCCTTCTGTATATAGCATTGACACACTGTTCCGGTCACCCCTTCTGTATATAGCACTGACACACTGTTCCGGTCACCCCTTCTGTACGTAGCACTGACACACTGTTCTAGTCACCCCTTCTGTATATAGCACTGACACACTGTTCCGGTCACCCCTTCTGTATATAGCACTGACACACTGTTCCAGTCACCACTTCTGTATATAGCACTGACACACTGTTCCTTTCACCCCTTCTGTGTATAGCACTGACACACTGTTCCGGTCACCCCTTCTGTACGTAGCACTGACACACTGTTCCGGTCACCCTTCTGTATATAGCACTGACACACTGTTCCGGTCACCCCTTCTGTACGTAGCACTGACACACTGTTCTAGTCACCCCTTCTGTATATAGCACTGACACACTGTTCCAATCACCCCTTCTGTACGTAGCACTGACACACTGTTCCGGTCACCCCTTCTGTACGTAGCACTGACACACTGTTCTTGTCACCCCTTCTGTGTATAGCACTGACACACTGTTCCGGTCAACCCTTCTGTACGTAGCACTGACACACTGTTCCGGTCACCCCTTCTGTACGTAGCACTGACACACTGTTCCAGTCACCCCTTCTGTACGTAGCACTGACACACTGTTCTAATCACCCCTTCTGTATATAGCACTGACACACCGTGCCCGTCACCCCTTCTGTACGTAGCACTGACACACTGTTCTGGTCACCCCTTCTGTACGTAGCACTCACACACTGTTCCGGTCCCCACTTCTGTATATAGCACTGACACAGTGTTCCGGTCACCCCTTCTGTATATAGCACTGACACAGTGTTCCGGTCACCCCTTCTGTACGTAGCACTGACACACTGTTCCGGTCATCCCTTCTGTACGTAACACTGACACACTGTTCTTGTCACCCCTTCTGTATATAGCACTGACACAGTGTTCCGGTCACCCCTTCTGTACGTAGCACTGACACACTGTTCCGGTCACCCCTTCTGTACGTAGCACTGACACACTGTTCCAGTCACCCCTTCTGTACGTAGCACTGACACACTGTTCTAATCACCCCTTCTGTATATAGCACTGACACACCGTGCCCGTCACCCCTTCTGTACGTAGCACTGACACACTGTTCTGGTCACCCCTTCTGTACGTAGAACTCACACACTGTTCCGGTCCCCACTTCTGTATATAGCACTGACACAGTGTTCCGGTCACCCCTTCTGTATATAGCATTGACACACTGTTCCGGTCACCCCTTCTGTATATAGCACTGGCACACTGTTCCGGTCACCCCTTCTGTATATAGCACTGACACACTGTTCAGGTCACCCCTTCTGTACGTAGCACTGACACACTGTTCCGGTCACCCCTTCTGTATATAGCACTGACACACTGTTCCGGGCACCCCTTCTGTATATAGCACTGACACACTGTTCCGGTCACCCCTTCTGTACGTAGCACTGACACACTGTTCCGGTCACCCCTTCTGTACGTAGCACTGACACACTGTTCCGGTCATCCCTTCTGTACGTAACACTGACACACTGTTCTTGTCACCCCTTCTGTATATAGCACTGACACACTGTTCCGGTCACCCCTTCTGTACGTAGCACTGACACACTGTTCCGGTCACCCCTTCTGTACGTAGCACTGACACACTGTTCCGGTCACCCCTTCTGTAGCGTAACACTGACACACTGTTCTGGTCACCCCTTCTGTATATAGCACTGACACACTGATCAGGTCACCCGTTCTGTATATAGCACTGACACACTGTTCCAGTCACCCCTTCTGTATATAGCACTGACACACTGTTCCGGTCACCCCTTCTGTATATAGCACTGACACACTGTTCCGGTCACCCCTTCTGTACGTAGCACTAACACACTGTTCCGGTCACCCCTTCTGTATATAGCACTGACACACTGTTCCGGTCACCCCTTCTGTACTTAGCACTGACACACTTTTCCGGTCACCCCTTCTGTATATAGCACTGACATACTGTTCCGGTCACCCTTTCTGTACGTAGCACTGACAAACTGTTCCGGTCACCCCTTCTGTATATAGCACTGACACACCGTGCCCGTCACCCCTTCTGTACGTAGCACTGACACACTGTTCCGGTCACCCCTTCTGTACGTAGCACTGACACACTGTTCTGGTCACCCCTTCTGTACGTAGCACTCACACACTGTTCCGGTCACCCCTTCTGTATATAGCACTGACACTCTGTTCCGGTCACCCCTTCTGTGTATAGCACTGACACACTGTTCCGGTCACCCCTTCTGTACGTAGCACTGACACACTTTTCCGGTCACCCCTTCTGTATATAGCACTGACATACTGTTCTGGTCACCCTTTCTGTACGTAGCACTGACAAACTGTTCCGGTTACCCCTTCTGTATATAGCACTGACACACCGTGCCTGTCACCCCATCTGTACGTAGCACTGACACACTGTTCCGGTCACCCCTTGTGTACGTAGCACTGACACACTGTTCCGGTCACCCCTTCTGTAAGTAGCACTGACACATTGTTCCGGTCATCCCTTCTGTATATAGCACTGACACACTGTTCCGGTAACCCCTTCTGTATATAGCACTGACACACTGTTCCGGTCACCCTTTTTGTACGTAGCACTGACAAACTGTTCCGGTCACCTCTTCTGTATATAGCACTGACACACCGTGCCCGTCACCCCATCTGTACGTAGCACTGACAGACTGTTCCGGTCACCCCTTCTGTATATAGCACTGACACACCGTGCCCGTCACCCCTTCTGTACGTAGCACTGACACACTGTTCTGGTCACCCCTTCTGTACGTAGCACTCACATACTGTTCTGGTCCCCACTTCTGTATATAGCACTGACACAGTGTTCCGGTCACCCCTTCTGTATATAGCATTGACACACTGTTCCGGGTTTTTAACACACAGCAGGGGGAGTGAGCTGTCCGTGACGTATTGCGACGTCAGTGCGGAAGCACGTCTCGGTGCAGAGGTGGAGCTCGGGAGAGTAGCAGCGGGGAAAGCAAATGCTGCAGTGGCAGACTCACCCGATGCCGACACCAAGTGTGTCAGAATTCCTCAGGAAGTGGCTGCAACTCTGCAGGGCAGCCGTGAAGAGGCGGGCAGCATAGTAGCTGGCGGTGACCTGCAGTGGCCGGCCAAACACAGGCTTCGTAGCCTCTGTAGTTTTACAGTGGCGGAAGAGCCTCCTGTATAGGAGGGGAAGGAGACATACGCCATCAAGAGATCTCCTTTTTGACCTGAACCCCCAGAGTGGCTGTCAAGAAGGCACATGTAAGTAAATCATTTCTTGTCTGTGATTTAAAAACAACACACGCAGTGCTCAGCCGAAACAGGTAAAAGTCTGGGAACAGCTTTAATTAAGACTCTGCACATACTAAGGCTGAGATAAGAAAGAGAAAAACAAAAAAGGTATTTACAGCAAAGACACTAATTTAATGGAGAAATACTTAAAAGCGCAGAAGATGTCTCCCAAGATTAAACCTAGTGATAAAAGGAACACTAAAAACACCAGTGTGCTTAGCACATCCGTTGAAGAGAGTCCAGTAGGGGGCAGGGTGGAGGAGAGTAATGAAGCCAACCTCATAGCCTCCCAGGTGTGTGCCTTAATTCTACCTAAGATTGAAGAGATCAATTTGAGACTGATTACCATAGCTGAGGAGCTGAAAGCCCAAAGTGTAAGGATGTCAGCTATAGAACAAAGGTTATCAGATTGTGAAGACATGCAAAATGCCTGGGAACCTAAGCTGGAGTCTGTAATAAAAACCCACACACTGCTTGCCAATAGGCTGGAAGAAGCAGAGAATAGGAGCAGGCGTAATAACTTGAGGGTGATTGGCTTGCCAGAAAATGTTAAGCAGGAGGATTTACTACAACTTGCTGAGGAAACTCTCCCTCAAATCCTGAATGTGGAAGGGAAAAAAGAGCTGTTCAGTGTAGAAAGAGCTCATAGACTGGGCAGAGAAAAAGATGGAGTTTCCCTTAAGGATAACAGGCCACGTCCTGTCATTATTAAATATTTGAACTATAGAGCCAAGATGGAGATATTAAGAGCCTATAGGAGAAATCAGCAATTGGTCTTTAAAGACTCTAAGATTCTGCTTTTCCAGGACTTTTCCTTTGAAACGTCTACTAAAAGGAGACTCTTTTCAAAAATCTGTACTGAGTTGGTGAAAGAGGGAAGATTTTTTTCATTGTTGTACCCTGCAAAGCTGAAAATCAATTCAGGAACAGATTTTTTTGTTTTTGAGTCCCCAGAACAGGCCCGCACCTTTTTGGATAAAGAAAAAGAAGTGTAACTTTAGTAGGATGCTCCTTGCCCTGAAAAGGGAAAAGGGCAACTCAATGTGAAAGTTAATAATTTTTAACAGAGAAGAGAGTGGAGGGAAGGAGTGAGGGGAGAGAAATTTTCTTTTTTTTTTTTTTTTTCACTATAAGGAAAGTTATTTGGATGCTTTTGTTTAAAAGGTTTGACAACAGGGTGAAACTTGTGATGGATTTTTTTTTTTTTCCCTTCTTGGGTTAAGGAATCGAATTATTCAGAGTGAATAGTAAACATGGTTATTGAATTGTTGCAAATTAATATATGATATGATATGTTAGATGTTTCCACTTAGATTGTTTGAAAACAGGGTGAATTTAATGTTTAAGAGATTGGAATTTATAAGGTAGAACTTCTTGGCTCACTTTTTTCTTCCTCCTTCCTTTCCCTCCCCCCCCCCCTTTTTTTTGTTTTTTTTTTTGTTTAAAAACGTTAAAACACATGGTGTAATTTAAGGATTAAGGATCTGAATTACTCAAAGTAAACACTAAAATTTATCAAGTAAATTGTCACCAACCATTAAGTCTTGTAGATGTTTTTTTCACAGTATGGATACCCACTGAGATGTTTCTGCTTAAATTATTTGAAATCAGGGTGAATTTAATGTTTAAGAAATAGGAATATATAAGGTAAAATATATATATATTTTTTTCCTCTCCCTCTCCCTTTCCTTTTCCCCTTTCCTCTCTCTTCTCTCTCCTTTCCTTTTTACTTGTCCCTTTTGTTACTTTTTTTCTCTTTTCTCTTTTTATGGTAAATAGGAGCTCCTTTCATGTTTTTTAGTAAAAAGACTGTGTGTTACAAACTTCTATTTGTGACTGGCCCTTTAAATGGAAGGTTGCCCTGCTTCCCTGGATTTTGGAGAAGCCTATTTGCCAGCCTCCTTCCTCATGACTATGGCCCCTGGAAGATTGTGCCCCTGAGAGTATATTGACTTTTGTGGGGTGTGTGTGGCCCTTTGGGAAACGTCTGGGGACATATTGTGACTCTGGTGAACAATGCCCCCTTTAAGACTATGTCCCCAGACCTGTGAAATGACTTGTCCCTGGCTTTCTCCCACTTGGTTCAGTTTCATTGTGTGCCATTAAGAGTTAAATTTTGTTCAGCTTCAAGAAACCTATTCTACATACAAGTCTGCTGGGATTAGCTCTAATTAGGTTTAGTGATCAACTTTCCCATTGTCTAATCAGACTAGTATTGATAAGGTGGACTGCATTGTTTTATTGTGTGTAATGTTATCTGCTGAAGTAATGTTGTGGCCTGTCAAAGGGAGTGTCTCTCTATCTAATATCAAATGTGTGATGGGGGATTTTATGCCTCCCCCTGAGAGTGTCCTGTTTGCATGTAACCTCAATAAAAAGGAGGCTGTGTGCTCCAGCACATCAGACCTATTTTTGACCCTCTAACTTGCAGCTTTGACTCATGTTTGTAGGGGACAGCTTCAGCTAATATCACTACAGGGATTGCTGACTATGGTGCTGATGATTCTTTGGTGAGCGCTAGGAGCATCCTTTTCTACGGTCCAACTTCCAGCCAGCCTGGAGGCAACCGTAACACTGTGTGTAATTATTATTGTGAAAATGATTTATTGATGGCCAGATTGGCTATGTTTGTGAAGTTTATGCTTGAACTTTGTACTAAACAGCTAGGGAGCGCTGGGAATAAGGGTATAACAATTTTTAAAATCCTTTTTTTTTTTTTTTTTTTTATATATTCCTCTTTCTGCTTCTTGTCGCCTCTCGCCTCTCTCCCTCTCCCCATGTCCTTGAATATCGGGAATTTTGATGGTTAAGCTTATATCATGGAACGTTGGGGGAATTCATTCCCCTGTTAAAAGAAAGGCCATAATAAATTACCTTGGCAGAAGGAGCCCTGATATAGTCTGTTTGCAGGAGACCCATCTCTCTGAGTCTGAACACCTGAAATTAAAAGGGAAATGGGTAGGAGAAGTTGTCTCAGCATCATACTCCAGAGCGGCAAGAGGGGTTGCAGTTTTATTTAATAAACACTTAGATTATACATTAAAAAAAATAATAAACGATAAAGAAGGTAGATTTCAATTTCTTATAATAACACTAAATGGAAAAGATATGCTGCTGGGCAATATCTATGGTCCCAATAACCAAGATAGTAAATTTTGGAGGAAAATAAATAAAATAATGGGGAACCAACCAGAAATTGATATTATTATAGCAGGGGATTTCAACGCCACCCCTAATGGATTGTTAGATAGGAAAAGTATGACATCTCAGAATAAAGGTACCAAAACAAGACGGGCACAGCTAAAATTTGAGACAAATATATTTTCTACACTTTGCTCTCAATTTGAGTTGGTTGATATTTGGAGATTGCTCTATCCAAATTGTTTGGAATATACTTGTATCTCCAAGACACATAACTCCCTATCTAGACTGGATATCTTTTTAATATCAGATAACTTGACACATAGAGTAAGGGAAGCTAAAATTCTAGACCTCTCATTATCAGATCATGCCCCGATACTTTTAAAGTTAGAAGATCACACTAAAAGTAATTACAATACCTTTTTCTTCCCTAAATTTTTATATCACTCAGTCAAATTTAAATCATATTTAGTTGATTGCTGGGAAGAGTATTATCGGAACAATGAGGAATATATGGATAACAGTAATATCTTTTGGGAAGCAGCAAAGGTCACTTTAAAAGCCGATATTAACCACTTTGTGAAAGGTTTTAAGAAAGGACACACTGTTCCGGTCACCCCTTCTGTATATAGCACTGACACACTGTTCCGGTCACCCTTCTGTATATAGCACTGACACACTGTTCCGGTCACCCCTTCTGTATATAGCACTGACACACTGTTCTGACACCCCTTCTGTATATAGCACTGACACACTGTTCCGGTCACCCCTTCTGTATATAGCACTGACACACTGTTCCGGTCACCCCTTCTGTATATAGCACTGACACACTGTTCCGGTCACCCCTTCTGTGTATAGCACTGACACACTGTTCCGGTCACCCTTTCTGTACGTAGCACTGACACACTGTTCCGGTCACCCCTTCTGTATATAGCACTGATACACTGTTCCGGTCACCCCTTCTGTACGTAGCACTGACACACTGTTCCAGTCATCCCTTCTGTATATAGCACTGACACACTGTTCTTGTCACCCCTTCTGTATATAGCACTGACACACTGTTCTTGTCACCCCTTCTGTATATAGCACTGACACACTGTTCTTGTCACCCCTTCTGTATATAGCACTGACACACTGTTCCGGTCACCCCTTCTGTACGTAGCACTGACACACTGGTCCGGTCACCCCTTCTGTATATAGCACTGACACACTGTTCCGGTCACCCTTTCTGTACGTAGCACTGACACACTGTTCCGGTCACCCCTTCTGTATATAGCACTAACACACTGTTCCGGTCACCCCTTCTGTATATAGCACTGACACACTGTTCCGGTCACCCCTTCTGTATATAGCACTGACACACTGTTCCGGTCACCCCTTCTGTATATAGCACTGACACACTGTTCCGGTCACCCCTTCTGTATATAGCACTGACACACTGTTCCTTTCACCCCTTCTGTATATAGCACTGACACACTGTTCCGGTCACCCCTTCTGTACGTAGCACTGACACACTGTTCCGGTCACCCCTTCTGTACGTAGCACTGACACACTGTTCCGGTCACCGCTTCTATACGTAGCACTGACACACTGTTCCAGTCACCCCTTCTGTACGTAGCACTGACACACTGTTCTGATCACCCCTTCTGTACGTAGTACTGACACACTGTTCCGGTCACCCCTTCTGTATATAGCACTGACACACTGCTCCGGTCACCCCTTCTGTATATAGCACTTGTTACAGAAGCATTAGTTATTTTGTTGTGAAGAGCTTATTTCCCAGCAGCAATGCCTGAACCAGCAAGCCAGCGCCTAAGAAGGGCTCCAAGAAAACCGTAACAAGTATCATTTCATAAAGAGTTAACTTTTTTCAGCTTTTAGAAACTATTGCCTAAATACACATTTGCTGGCTTCAGCTCTAAGTTTAGAGATAACCAATCCCATTGTCTAATCACCTCCGGAGCCAGACTGCTAATTGATAAGATGAACTTGTAAACTTGTTATCTTAAGTACTGTAATCCTATTGTGGCCTGTCAAAGGACAGTGCTCTCTATCTAAATGTGTGATGGGGGATTTTGTGCTTCCCCCCCTCTCCCCCTGGGAGTGCCCTGTGTGCATGTAACCTTAATAAAAAGCAGGCTGGGCATCCCAGTCCTGAGTTCTTGTTTGACCCTCAATCGCAGCGTTGACTCGTTTTTGTGGGCAGAAGGGTATCCTAGCTGTACTGCAGCTAAGGGAGATTATTCTATATTTGCGAGACTCATATAGAATACTATGGAAAGCAGCTTCTCCCCTCTTTAGCAATAGGGATCCAGGCTACTAAGCGGTCCATCTCTCAGCGAGACTAAGGGTAACCGTAACATTTGGCGGCAGCGGCGGGATTTTCCTGGATTTCCTAGGAGAGGTACAGAACGGATGGAGAGCGCTTACGAAAAATTGAAGCGTACAACCCTAAAGGATTTACTTGAAAGCAGAGGGGGGTACGCCAGCAACCGGCCGAGGAGAGAGCTGATCACAGAATTGACCGAACTGGATCAGAGCTTCACAATGGCGGAAACACCGACCACGATTAGTGACGAAAAAACCAGGATTGTTCGGGAAAGGCTCTCATTATACGGGCCGAACCCCTCCATGGAATTGGTACAGCAGTTGATGGCGGAGGCGGATGAGGATATACGAGAGACTCGAGCCCACAAACTCAACCTAGCGAATGCACACCGCAATGCTGAAGCCCCGCAGGTAATCATCCCTGTCGAAAATGCTGGGAGGCCCAAGATACCCTATGCAGCATTTCGACCCTTCCTAGAGAGCGAGACAGGGATTGATGAATATTTGTCGGACTTCGAAAGGCAATGTGCCCTGCACCAGATTCCCAACAGAGAGTGGCCCACGATATTGTCTGGGAAACTATCCGGGCGAGCCCTGGAAGCCTTTCGTACTCTGGGTGCTGAGGAAGTGACACAGTATGAGCTAGTTAAGGAGACACTGTTGCGACGGTACGCTGTAACTCCGGACACATATCGCCGACAGTTTCGGGGCATGAAAAAGAAGCCTAACGATACCCATATGGAATGGGCGCACCGAATGCGGAGAGCGGCAAATCACTGGCTGAGCGGAAGTAAAGCGGTGACTGGTGAGGAAATTTTACAATTGTTTCTCTTAGAACATTTTTATAATGGCATGGAACAGCAAGGGAAGGAATGGCTGCTAGACAGGCGGCCTTCTACCTTAGAAGAAGCAGCCAAATTGGCCGATGAACATTATGACTCCCGTCTTCACGAACCCATGAACTACCGAGCTCCAGCACGGGTCGAACCCAGAGAGGTTTACCGTGCACCCCCTCGTGCTGAATTTCGAGCCCCAGTGCCCACAGGGCCCGTCCGACACTCAGGACCACCCAATAACAGCTCTGAGCGTCCCAGACCGACTTGCCACCGATGCAAGCAACCAGGGCATTTCATGGCTAGCTGCCCCCTTAATACGCACCAGACACCCAGGAATTACAATTACCCCTCTGGGTCCTATCGTCCGGCCCGGGCCCTCTGTGTTAACCAAGAGGCCCCTATGGAGGGATATGTGGGGCCGCTTCACGAGGCAGACCCTGTATATGCTGCCTCAGATAACCGCCAGCACCATCGGCAGAGGGTATGGCTCGAGGGGCGATCTACCGAGGGATTGCGAGACACAGGGGCTACTATCACGCTGGTACAGAGTCATTTGGTGCCAGAGCACAAGCGATCCGGACAGACTGTGGCTGTTAGAGTGGCGGGGGGGGATGTGTACAAAATTCCAACAGCTAAAGTGCATCTTGATTGGGGAGCGGGAAAGGGGGCTGTGAACGTGGGCCTAATGGATAATTTACCTGCCGAAGTACTACTGGGCAACGATTTGGGCCCCATGACTTCTGCCTATGCTCCAGTATGCAACAACGAGGCGGACCCAGTGACTACACGGGCCCAAGCCCGGACGGAGCGAGAGCTCTCACCAGTGCGGGAGACACAGGTAAGACCTACCCCGACCTTGCCTGACAGGTTAGGCCCCATACCCTGGGACACCCCAGATGCTTTCGAGGCAGAGTCTAAGACTGACCCGACCTTACAAAAGTACCGGGAACGAGCAGAGACCGGAGGGGGCGGGGCAGATAACGAAACATTCTTATGGGAAAAAGGGAAACTATACCGCTGGACAGAGAAAAGGGGACAGCGTAGGCGACAGCTGGTAGTGCCCCACAAATACCGTCAAGAAATCCTCAAAATAGGCCACGACATCCCCTTAGCAGGCCACCTAGCCGTAACCCGTACCCTACACCGCATTACTCACACGTTCTTTTGGCCAGGGGTGCACGCTGACGTTAGAACTTACTGTAACACCTGCGATGTGTGTCAACGAGTAGGAAGGCGAGGCGATCACCCTAAAGCCCATCTAGTAAATATGCCCATTGTAGAGGAACCCTTCAGCCGGGTTGCTATTGACCTAGTGGGACCACTGGCTACCCCTAGTCCCTCCGGTAAGCGCTACATTCTTACCGTAGTGGACTACGCTACCAGGTACCCAGAGGCTGTCGCCCTATCCAACATACAAGCGGATACGGTAGCGAATGCACTAGTACAGGTGTTCTCCCGGGTAGGATTTCCAAAAGAAATCCTATCCGACCGAGGCACCCAATTTACAGCTGAATTGACCCAACAACTCTGGCAGGTTTGCAAAATTAAGTCCCTCCTGAGCTCCCCATACCACCCCCAGACGAACGGGCTGTGTGAGAGGTTCAATGGGACCCTCAAGCAAATGCTCAAGACGTTCACTCAGGAATACCGAGACTGGGAACGCTTCCTGCCGCACCTCCTATTTGCTTATCGGGAGGTGCCCCAGGAAACGACAGGGTTCTCTCCCTTCGAGTTGCTCTACGGAAGAAAGGTACGGGGACCCCTCAACCTGATCCGGGAGCACTGGGAGGGAGAGATGGAGGCTGACGGTGTCCCCATTGTGCCATACGTGCTGGAACTCAGGGACCGAATGGAGCAATTAGCCAAATCCGTGCGGGCTAATCTCCAGTTGGCCCAGAGAAGACAGAAAGTATGGTACGATCGTGGGGCCCGAAAGAGAATCTTCACCATAGGACAAAAGGTGCTAGTACTTAAGCCAGTGAAGACAGACAAATTGCAGGCGTCCTGGCAGGGTCCCTACCAGATCGTAGAGAAAAGGGGAGACACCACTTATGTGATAGCTAGCTGCCATGACAACAATCTTAGAAAGACATTCCATGTAAACATGCTCAAGGAATATTTTGAGCGACCAGAGAACGTGACGGCCGTATGTTGTTCCCCTCAGGAAGACCCAGACAGTCTACCCATTCCAGACCTATTAGAAAAGAGTCTCCCCACCGGAATAGTGGCTCAGGTTCAGATAGGAGACCGACTTAGCCCCACTGAAAGGGAGCAGCTCAGCCAACTCCTCCAGTCCAAACACCTCACCTTCTCCCCGAAGCCAGGGTACACTACTTTAACCACCCACCAGGTAGATACTCCGGGACAAGCTCCCTTGCGCCAGGCTCCGTACCGAATCCCCGAAGCAGTTAGGACAGGAATGAAGAAGGAGATCGATGAGATGCTCCAGCTCAGGGTAATTGAGCCCTCCGATAGTCCCTGGGCCTCCCCAGTTGTCTTGGTGCCCAAGAAAGATGGGACCACCCGGTTCTGCATAGACTATCGGAGGCTCAATGAAAAAACCGTGACGGACGCTTACCCTATGCCCAGGGTAGACGAGCTACTCGATCGTATAGCCAGGGGAAATTACCTGACCACTATTGACCTCTGCAAAGGTTACTGGCAGATTCCCCTGGCCCCGGAGGCTATCCCCAAGTCGGCATTCGTCACCCCATTCGGCTTATATCAGTTTAGGGTAATGCCGTTTGGGATGAAGAATGCCCCAGCTACATTCCAGCGCTTGGTGGATAGGCTCCTGGATGGCTTCCAGAGTTTTGCTTGCGCCTACCTGGACGACATAGCGATCCACAGTGAGTCCTGGGAGGACCACTTAGCTCATGTAGGAATGGTTCTGGATCAGATCCGGGCTGCTGGCCTGACTCTGAAGCCAGAAAAATGTCACTTTGGGATGGCCGAGGTACAGTACCTGGGTCACCGGGTGGGGTGTGGAAAGCAGCGACCAGAGCCGGCCAAGATAGAAGCTGTCGCCAATTGGCCCACCCCCATCACTAAGACTCAGGTCCTAGCCTTCCTGGGCACGGCAGGGTACTATAGACGGTTCGTACCAGACTACAGCACACTTGCCAAACCCCTGACTGACTTGACCAAGAAGAACTTACCTCGACAGGTCCTGTGGTCTCCCCACTGTGAAACGGCTTTCCAGGCTCTCAAAAATGCTCTAATTAACGCTCCTGTCTTGGCGGCCCCAGCCCTTAACAAACGTTTTATCGTCCATACAGATGCTTCCATGTTTGGGCTGGGAGCCGTCCTCAGCCAAGTAGGCGAAGATGGAGGGGAGCATCCAGTTGCCTACATCAGCCGGAAGCTCCTGCCCCGCGAAGTCAGCTATGCAGCGGTCGAAAAGGAGTGTTTGGCTTTGGTGTGGGCATTAAAGAAATTGACTCCCTATTTATATGGGCAGGAGTTCACTCTGGTCACCGACCATAACCCGTTGGTGTGGCTGAACCGGGTCTCTGGAGATAACGGCAGGCTATTACGTTGGAGCTTATCGTTGCAACCCTTCAATTTCACCATTACTTACAGACCTGGGAAACAGAATGGCAACGCCGACGGGTTGTCCAGACAAACCGACCTCAGCCCCGCATAACCAGCGGTCTGGACAGCCTTAGTCTGCCCCGAAAAGGGGTCAGACCGTGTCTGCCAGAGTGTTCCACAGAAAGGGAGCACTGTTACAGAAGCATTAGTTATTTTGTTGTGAAGAGCTTATTTCCCAGCAGCAATGCCTGAACCAGCAAGCCAGCGCCTAAGAAGGGCTCCAAGAAAACCGTAACAAGTATCATTTCATAAAGAGTTAACTTTTTTCAGCTTTTAGAAACTATTGCCTAAATACACATTTGCTGGCTTCAGCTCTAAGTTTAGAGATAACCAATCCCATTGTCTAATCACCTCCGGAGCCAGACTGCTAATTGATAAGATGAACTTGTAAACTTGTTATCTTAAGTACTGTAATCCTATTGTGGCCTGTCAAAGGACAGTGCTCTCTATCTAAATGTGTGATGGGGGATTTTGTGCTTCCCCCCCTCTCCCCCTGGGAGTGCCCTGTGTGCATGTAACCTTAATAAAAAGCAGGCTGGGCATCCCAGTCCTGAGTTCTTGTTTGACCCTCAATCGCAGCGTTGACTCGTTTTTGTGGGCAGAAGGGTATCCTAGCTGTACTGCAGCTAAGGGAGATTATTCTATATTTGCGAGACTCATATAGAATACTATGGAAAGCAGCTTCTCCCCTCTTTAGCAATAGGGATCCAGGCTACTAAGCGGTCCATCTCTCAGCGAGACTAAGGGTAACCGTAACAGCACTGACACACTGTTCCGGTCACCCCTTCTGTATATAGCACTGACACACTGTTCCGGTCACCCCTTCTGTATATAGCACTGACACACTGTTCCGGTCACCCCTTCTGTACGTAGCACTGACACACTGTTCCAGTCACCCCTTCTGTACGTAGCACTGACACACTGTTCTGGTCACCCCTTCCGTACGTAGCACTGACACACTGTTCCGGTCACCCCTTCTGTATATAGCACTGACACACTGTTCCGTTCACCCCTTTTGTATATAGCACTGACACACTGTTCTGGTCACCCCTTCTGTATATAGCACTGACACACTGTTCTGATCACCCCTTCTGTACGTAGCACTGACACACTGTTCCGGTCACCCCTTCTGTACGTAGCACTGACACACTGTTCCGGTCACCGCTTCTATACGTAGCACTGACACACTGTTCCAGTCACCCCTTCTGTACGTAGCACTGACACACTGTTCTGATCACCCCTACTGTACGTAGTACTGATACGCTGTTCCGGTCACCCCTTCTGTATATAGCACTGACACACTACTCCGGTCACCCCTTCTGTATATAGCACTGACACACTGTTCCGGTCACCCCTTCTGTATATAGCACTGACACACTGTTCCGGTCACCCCTTCTGTATATAGCACTGACACACTGTTCCGGTCACCCCTTCTGTACGTAGCACTGACACACTGTTCCAGTCACCCCTTCTGTACGTAGCACTGACACACTGTTCTGGTCACCCCTTCCGTACGTAGCACTGACACACTGTTCCGGTCACCCCTTCTGTATATAGCACTGACACACTGTTCCGTTCACCCCTTTTGTATATAGCACTGACACACTGTTCTGGTCACCCCTTCTGTATATAGCACTGACACACTGTTCTGATCACCCCTTCTGTACGTAGCACTGACACACTGTTCCGGTCACCCCTTCTGTACGTAGCACTGACACACTGTTCTGGTCACCCCTTCTGTACGTAGCACTCACACACTGTTCCGGTCACCCCTTCTGTATATAGCACTGACACTCTGTTCCGGTCACCCCTTCTGTGTATAGCACTGACACTCTGTTCCGGTCACCCCTTCTGTACGTAGCACTGACACACTTTTCCGGTCACCCCTTCTGTATATAGCACTGACATACTGTTCTGGTCACCCTTTCTGTACGTAGCACTGACAATAGCACTGACAAACTGTTCCGGTCACCCCTTCTGTATATAGCACTGACACACCGTGCCTGTCACCCCATCTGTATGTAGCACTGACACACTGTTCCAGTCACCCCTTCTGTATATAGCACTGACACACCGTGCCCGTCACCCCTTCTCTACGTAGCACTGACACACTATTCTGGTCACCCTTTCTGTACGTAGCACTCACACACTGTTCCGGTCCCCACTTCTGTATATAGCACTGACACAGTGTTCCGGTCACCCCTTCTGTATATAGCATTGACACACTGTTCCGGTCACCCCTTCTGTATATAGCACTGACACACTGTTCCGGTCACCCCTTCTGTATATAGCACTGACACACTGTTACGATATCCCCTTCTGTACGTAGTACTGACACACTGTTCCGGTCACCCCTTCTGTACGTAGCACTGACACACTGTTCCGGTCACCGCTTCTATACGTAGCACTGACACACTGTTCCAGTCACCCCTTCTGTACGTAGCACTGACACACTGTTCCGGTCACCCCTTCTGTATATAGCACTGACACACTGTACTGGTCACCCCTTCTCTATATAGCACTGACACACTGTTCCGGTCACCCCTTCTGTACGTAGCACTGACACACTGTTCCGGTCACCCCTTCTGTACGTAGCACTGACACACTGTTCCGGTCACCCCTTCTGTACGTAGCACTGACACACTGTTCCGGTCACCCCTTGTGTACGTAGCACTGACACACTGTTCCGGTCACCCCTTCTGTACGTAGCACTGACACACTGTTCCGTTCACCCCTTCTGTATATAGCACTGACACACTGTTCCGGTCACCCCTTCTGTATATAGCACTGACACACTGTTCCGGTCAACGCTTCTGTACGTAGCACTGACACACTGTTCCGGTCACCCCTTCTGTACGTAGCACTGACACACTGTTCCGGTCACCCCTTCTGTACGTAGCACTGACACACTGTTCCGGTCACCCCTTCTGTACGTAGCACTGACACACTGTTCCGGTCACCCCTTGTGTACGTAGCACTGACACACTGTTCCGGTCACCCCTTCTGTACGTAGCACTGACACACTGTTCCGTTCACCCCTTCTGTATATAGCACTGACACACTGTTCCGGTCACCCCTTCTGTATATAGCACTGACACACTGTTCCGGTCAACGCTTCTGTACGTAGCACTGACACACTGTTCCGGTCACCCCTTCTGTACGTAACACTAACACACTGTTCTGGTAACCCCTTCTGTATATAGCACTGACACACTGTTCCGGTCACCCCTTCTGTACGTAGCACTGACACACTGTTCCGGTCACCCCTTCTGTAGCGTAACACTGACACACTGTTCTGGTCACCCCTTCTGTATATAGCACTGACACACTGATCCGGTCACCCCTTCTGTATATAGCACTGACACAATGTTCCGGTCACCCCTTCTTAAGCGTAACACTGACACACTGTTCTGGTTACCCCTTCTGTACGTAGCACTGACACACTGATCCGCTCACCCCTTCTGTACGTAGCACTGACACACTGTTCCGGTCACCCCTTCTGTACGTAGCACTGACACACTGTTCCGGTCACCCCTTCTGTATATAGCACTGACACACTGTTCCGGTCACCCCTTCTGTATATAGCACTAACACACTGTTCCGGTCACCCCTTCTGTATATAGCACTGACACACTGTTCTGGTCACCCTTTCTGTACGTAGCACTGACACACTGTTCAGGTCACCACTTCTGTATATAGCACTGACACACTGTTCCGGTCACCCCTTCTGTATATAGCACTGACACACTGTTCCGGTCAACCCTTCTGTACGTAGCACTGACACACTGTTCCGGTCACCCCTTCTGTACGTAACACTAACACACTGTTCTGGTAACCCCATCTGTATATAGCACTGACACACTGTTCCGGTCACCCCTTCTGTACGTAGCACTGACACACTGTTCCGGTCACCCCTTCTGTAGCGTAACACTGACACACTGTTCTGGTCACCCCTTCTGTATATAGCACTGACACACTGATCCGGTCACCCCTTCTGTATATAGCACTGACACAATGTTCCGGTCACCCCTTCTTAAGCGTAACACTGACACACTGTTCTGGTCACCCCTTCTGTACGTAGCACTGACACACTGATCCGCTCACCCCTTCTGTACGTAGCACTGACACACTGTTCCGGTCACCCCTTCTGTACGTAGCACTGACACACTGTTCCGGTCACCCCTTCTGTATATAGCACTGACACACTGTTCCGGTCACCCCTTCTGTATATAGCACTGACACACTGTTGTGGTCACCCTTTCTGTACGTAGCACTGACACACTGTTCAGGTCACCCCTTCTGTATATAGCACTGACACACTGTTCCGGTCACCCCTTCTGTATATAACACTGTCACACTGTTCCGGTCACCCCTTCTGTACGTAGCACTGACACACTGTTCCGGTCACCCCTTCTGTATATAGCACTGACACACTGTTCCGGTCACCCCTTCTGTACGTAGCACTGACACACTGTTCTAGTCACCCCTTCTGTATATAGCACTGACACACTGTTCCGGTAACCCCTTCTGTATATAGCACTGACACACTGTTCCGGTCACCCCTTCTGTATATAGCACTGACACACTGTTCTGGTCACCCTTTCTGTACGTAGCACTGACACACTGTTCCGGTCACCACTTCTGTATATAGCACTGACACACTGTTCCGGTCACCCCTTCTGTATATAGCACTGACACACTGTTCCGGTCACCCCTTCTGTACGTAGCACTGACACACTGTTCCGGTCACCCCTTCTGTACGTAGCACTGACACACTGTTCCGGTCACCCCTTCTGTATATAGCACTGACACACTGTTCCGGTCACCCCCTCTGTACGTAGCACTGACACACTGTTCTAGTCACCCCTTCTGTATATAGCACTGACACACTGTTCCGGTCACCCTTTCTGTACGTAGCACTGACACACTGTTCCGGTAACCCCTTCTGTATATAGCACTGACACACTGTTCTGGTCACCCTTTCTGTACGTAGCACTGACACACTGTTCCGGTCACCACTTCTGTATATAGCACTGACACACTGTTCCGGTCACCCCTTCTGTATATAGCACTGACACACTGTTCTGGTCACCCCTTCTGTATATAGCACTGACACACTGTTCCGGTCACCCCTTCTGTATATAGCACTGACACACTGTTCCGGTCACCCCTTCTGTACGTAGTACTGACACACTGTTCCGGTCACCCCTTCTGTATATAGCACTGACACACTGTTCCGGTAACCCCTTCTGTATATAGCACTGACACACTGTTCCGGTCAACCCTTCTGTATATAGCACTGACACACTGTTCCGGTCACCCCTTCTGTACGTAGCACTGACACACTGTTCCGGTCACCCTTCTGTATATAGCACTGACACACTGTTCTAGTCACCCCTTCTGTATATAGCACTGACACACTGTTCCGGTAACCCCTTCTGTATATAGCACTGACACACTGTTCCGGTCACCCCTTCTGTATATAGCACTGACACACTGTTCTGGTCTCCCCTTCTGTGTATAGCACTGACACACTGTTCTGGTCTCCCCTTCTGTATATAGCAATGACACACTGTTCTGGTCTCCCCTTCTGTATATAGCACTGACACACTGTTCTGATCTCCCCTTCTGTGTATAGCACTGACACACTGTTCCGGTCACCCCTTCTGTACGTAGCACTGACACACTGTTCCGGTCACCTGTTCTGTATATAGCACTGACACACTGTGCCCATCACCCCTTCTCTAGATAACACTGACACAATGTGCCCATCACCCCTTCTGTATATAGCACTGACACACTGTTCCAGTCACCCCTTCTGTACGTAGCACTGACAAACTGTTCCAGTTACCCCTTCTGTATATACCACTGACACACTGTTCCGGTCACTCCTTCTGTATATAGCACTGACACACTGTTCCAGGTCACCCCTTCTGTACGTAGCACTGACACACTGTTCCGGTCACCCCTTCTGTATATAGCACTGACACACTGTTCCGGTCACCACTTCTGTATATAGCACTGACACACTGTTCCGATCACCCCATCTGTATATAGCACTGACACACTGTTCCGGTCACCCCTTCTTTATATAGCACTGACACACTGTTCCGGTCACCCGTTCTATACGTAGCACTGACACACTGTTCCGGTCACCCCTTCTGTACGTAGCACTGACACACTGTTCCGGTCACCCCTTCTGTATATAGCACTGTCACACTGTTCTGGTCACCCTTTCTGTACGTAGCACTGACACACTGGTCCGGTCACCCCTTCTGTATATAGCACTGACACACTGTTCCGGTCACCCCTTCTGTATATAGCACTAACACACTGTTCCGGTCACCCCTTCTGTGTATAGCACTGACACACTGTTCCGGGCACCCCTTCTGTACGTAGCACTGACACACTGTTCTGGTCACCCCTTCTGTATATAGCACTGACACACTGTTCCGGTCACCCCTTCTGTATATAGCACTGACACACTGTTCCGGTCACCCCTTCTGTATATAGCACTGATACACTGTTCCGGTCACCCATTCTGTACGTAGCACTGACACACTGTTCCGGTCACCCCTTCTGTACGTAACACTAACACACTGTTCTGGTAACCCCTTCTGTATATAGCACTGACACACTGTTCCGGTCACCCCTTCTGTACGTAGCACTGACACACTGTTCCGGTCACCCCTTCTGTAGCGTAACACTGACACACTGTTCTGGTCACCCCTTCTGTACGTAGCACTGACACACTGATCCGCTCACCCCTTCTGTACGTAGCACTGACACACTGTTCCAGTCACCCCTTCTGTACGTAGCACTGACACACTGTTCCGGTCACCCCTTCTGTATATAGCACTGACACACTGTTCCGGTCACCCCTTCTGTATATAGCACTGACACACTGTTGTGGTCACCCTTTCTGTACGTAGCACTGACACACTGTTCAGGTCACCCCTTCTGTATATAGCACTGACACACTGTTCCGGTCACCCCTTCTGTATATAACACTGTCACACTGTTCCGGTCACCCCTTCTGTACGTAGCACTGACACACTGTTCCGGTCACCCCTTCTGTATATAGCACTGACACACTGTTCCGGTCACCCCTTCTGTACGTAGCACTGACACACTGTTCTAGTCACCCCTTCTGTATATAGCACTGACACACTGTTCCGGTAACCCCTTCTGTATATAGCACTGACACACTGTTCCGGTCACCCCTTCTGTATATAGCACTGACACACTGTTCTGGTCACCCTTTCTGTACGTAGCACTGACACACTGTTCCGGTCACCACTTCTGTATATAGCACTGACACACTGTTCCGGTCACCCCTTCTGTATATAGCACTGACACACTGTTCCGGTCACCCCTTCTGTACGTAGCACTGACACACTGTTCCAGTCACCCCTTCTGTACGTAGCACTGACACACTGTTCTAGTCACCCCTTCTGTATATAGCACTGACACACTGTTCCGGTAACCCCTTCTGTATATAGCACTGACACACTGTTCCGGTCACCCCTTCTGTATATAGCACTGACACACTGTTCTGGTCACCCTTTCTGTACGTAGCACTGACACACTGTTCCGGTCACCACTTCTGTATATAGCACTGACACACTGTTCCGGTCACCCCTTCTGTATATAGCACTGACACACTGTTCCGGTCACCCCTTCTGTACGTAGCACTGACACACTGTTCCGGTCACCCCTTCTGTACGTAGCACTGACACACTGTTCCGGTCACCCCTTCTGTATATAGCACTGACACACTGTTCCGGTCACCCCCTCTGTACGTAGCACTGACACACTGTTCTAGTCACCCCTTCTGTATATAGCACTGACACACTGTTCCGGTAACCCCTTCTGTATATAGCACTGACACACTGTTCTGGTCACCCTTTCTGTACGTAGCACTGACACACTGTTCCGGTCACCACTTCTGTATATAGCACTGACACACTGTTCCGGTCACCCCTTCTGTATATAGCACTGACACACTGTTCTGGTCAACCCTTCTGTATATAGCACTGACACACTGTTCCGGTCACCCCTTCTGTATATAGCACTGACACACTGTTCCGGTCACCCCTTCTGTATATAGCACTGACACACTGTTCCGGTCACCCCTTCTGTACGTAGCACTAACACACTGTTCCGGTCACCCCTTCTGTATATAGCACTGACACACTGTTCCGGTCACCCCTTCTGTATATAGCACTGACACACTGTTCCGGTCACCCCTTCTGTACGTAGTACTGACACACTGTTCCGGTCACCCCTTCTGTATATAGCACTGACACACTGTTCCGGTAACCCCTTCTGTATATAGCACTGACACACTGTTCCGGTCAACCCTTCTGTATATAGCACTGACACACTGTTCCGGTCACCACTTCTGTATATAGCACTGACACACTGTTCCGGTCACCCCTTCTGTATATAGCACTGACACACTGTTCTGGTCAACCCTTCTGTATATAGCACTGACACACTGTTCCGGTCACCCCTTCTGTATATAGCACTGACACACTGTTCCGGTCACCCCTTCTGTATATAGCACTGACACACTGTTCCGGTCACCCCTTCTGTACGTAGCACTAACACACTGTTCCGGTCACCCCTTCTGTATATAGCACTGACACACTGTTCCGGTCACCCCTTCTGTACGTAGCACTGACACACTGTTCCGGTCACCCCTTCTGTACGTAGTACTGACACACTGTTCCGGTCACCCCTTCTGTATATAGCACTGACACACTGTTCCGGTAACCCCTTCTGTATATAGCACTGACACACTGTTCCGGTCAACCCTTCTGTATATAGCACTGACACACTGTTCCGGTCACCCCTTCTGTACGTAGCACTGACACACTGTTCCGGTCACCCTTCTGTATATAGCACTGACACACTGTTCCGGTCACCCCTTCTGTATATAGCACTGACACACTGTTCCGGTCACCCCTTCTGTATATAGCACTGACACACTGTTCCGGTCACCCCTTCTGTATATAGCACTGACACACTGTTCTGGTCTCCCCTTCTGTGTATAGCACTGACACACTGTTCCGGTCACCCTTATGTATATAGCACTGACACACTGTTCCGGTAACCCCTTCTGTATATAGCACTGACACACTGTTCCGGTCACCCCTTCTGTATATAGCACTGACACACTGTTCTGGTCTCCCCTTCTGTGTATAGCACTGACACACTGTTCTGGTCTCCCCTTCTGTATATAGCAATGACACACTGTTCTGGTCTCCCCTTCTGTATATAGCACTGACACACTGTTCTGATCTCCCCTTCTGTGTATAGCACTGACACACTGTTCCGGTCACCCCTTCTGTACGTAGCACTGACACACTGTTCCGGTCACCTGTTCTGTATATAGCACTGACACACTGTGCCCATCACCCCTTCTCTAGATAACACTGACACAATGTGCCCATCACCCCTTCTGTATATAGCACTGACACACTGTTCCAGTCACCCCTTCTGTACGTAGCACTGACAAACTGTTCCAGTTACCCCTTCTGTATATACCACTGACACACTGTTCCGGTCACTCCTTCTGTATATAGCACTGACACACTGTTCCAGGTCACCCCTTCTGTACGTAGCACTGACACACTGTTCCGGTCACCCCTTCTGTATATAGCACTGACACACTGTTCCGGTCACCACTTCTGTATATAGCACTGACACACTGTTCCGATCACCCCATCTGTATATAGCACTGACACACTGTTCCGGTCACCCCTTCTTTATATAGCACTGACACACTGTTCCGGTCACCCGTTCTATACGTAGCACTGACACACTGTTCCGGTCACCCCTTCTGTACGTAGCACTGACACACTGTTCCGGTCACCCCTTCTGTATATAGCACTGTCACACTGTTCTGGTCACCCTTTCTGTACGTAGCACTGATACACTGGTCCGGTCACCCCTTCTGTATATAGCACTGACACACTGTTCCGGTCACCCCTTCTGTATATAGCACTGACACACTGTTCCGGTCACCCCTTCTGTGTATAGCACTGACACACTGTTCCGGGCACCCCTTCTGTACGTAGCACTGACACACTGTTCTGGTCACCCCTTCTGTATATAGCACTGACACACTGTTCCGATCACCCCTTCTGTATATAGCACTGACACACTGTTCCGGTCACCTCTTCTGTATGTAGCACTGACACACTGTTCCGGTCACCCTTCTATATATAGCACTGGCACACTGTTCTGGTCACCCCTTTTGTACATAGCACTGACACACCGTGCCCGTCACCCCTTCTGTACGTAGCACTGACACACTGTTCTGGTCACCCCTTCTGTATATAGCACTGACACACTGTTCTGGTCACCCTTTCTGTACGTAGCACTGACACACTGTTCAGGTCACCACTTCTGTATATAGCACTGACACACTGTTCCGGTCACCCCTTCTGTATATAGCACTGACACACTGTTCCGGTCAACCCTTCTGTACGTAGCACTGACACACTGTTCCGGTCACCCCTTCTGTACGTAACACTAACACACTGTTCTGGTAACCCCTTCTGTATATAGCACTGACACACTGTTCAGGTCACCCCTTCTGTATATAGCACTGACACACTGTTCCGGTCACCCCTTCTGTACGTAGCACTGACACACTCTTCCGGTCACCCCTTCTGTAGCGTAACACTGACACACTGTTCCGGTCACCCCTTCTGTATATAGCACTGACACACTGTTCCGGTCACCCCTTCTGTATATAGCACTGACACACTGTTGTGGTCACCCTTTCTGTACGTAGCACTGACACACTGTTGTGGTCACCCTTTCTGTACGTAGCACTGACACACTGTTCAGGTCACCCCTTCTGTATATAGCACTGACACACTGTTCCGGTCACCCCTTCTGTATATAACACTGTCACACTGTTCCGGTCACCCCTTCTGTACGTAGCACTGACACACTGTTCCGGTCACCCCTTCTGTATATAGCACTGACACACTGTTCCGGTCACCCCTTCTGTACGTAGCACTGACACACTGTTCTAGTCACCCCTTCTGTATATAGCACTGACACACTGTTCCGGTAACCCCTTCTGTATATAGCACTGACACACTGTTCCGGTCACCCCTTCTGTATATAGCACTGACACACTGTTCTGGTCACCCTTTCTGTACGTAGCACTGACACACTGTTCCGGTCACCACTTCTGTATATAGCACTGACACACTGTTCCGGTCACCCCTTCTGTATATAGCACTGACACACTGTTCCGGTCACCCCTTCTGTACGTAGCACTGACACACTGTTCCGGTCACCCCTTCTGTACGTAGCACTGACACACTGTTCCGGTCACCCCTTCTGTATATAGCACTGACACACTGTTCCGGTCACCCCCTCTGTACATAGCACTGACACACTGTTCTAGTCACCCCTTCTGTATATAGCACTGACACACTGTTCCGGTAACCCCTTCTGTATATAGCACTGACACACTGTTCTGGTCACCCTTTCTGTACGTAGCACTGACACACTGTTCCGGTCACCACTTCTGTATATAGCACTGACACACTGTTCCGGTCACCCCTTCTGTATATAGCACTGACACACTGTTCTGGTCACCCCTTCTGTATATAGCACTGACACACTGTTCCGGTCACCCCTTCTGTATATAGCACTGACACACTGTTCCGGTCACCCCTTCTGTACGTAGCACTGACACACTGTTCCGGTCACCCCTTCTGTATATAGCACTGACACACTGTTCCGGTAACCCCTTCTGTATATAGCACTGACACACTGTTCCGGTCAACCCTTCTGTATATAGCACTGACACACTGTTCCGGTCACCCCTTCTGTACGTAGCACTGACACACTGTTCCGGTCACCCTTCTGTATATAGCACTGACACACTGTTCCGGTCACCCCTTCTGTATATAGCACTGACACACTGTTCCGGTCACCCCTTCTGTATATAGCACTGACACACTGTTCTGGTCTCCCCTTCTGTGTATAGCACTGACACACTGTTCCGGTCACCCTTATGTATATAGCACTGACACACTGTTCCGGTAACCCCTTCTGTATATAGCACTGACACACTGTTCCGGTCACCCCTTCTGTATATAGCACTGACACACTGTTCTGGTCTCCCCTTCTGTGTATAGCACTGACACACTGTTCTGGTCTCCCCTTCTGTATATAGCAATGACACACTGTTCTGGTCTCCCCTTCTGTATATAGCACTGACACACTGTTCTGATCTCCCCTTCTGTGTATAGCACTGACACACTGTTCCGGTCACCCCTTCTGTACGTAGCACTGACACACTGTTCCGGTCACCTGTTCTGTATATAGCACTGACACACTGTGCCCATCACCCCTTCTCTAGATAACACTGACACAATGTGCCCATCACCCCTTCTGTATATAGCACTGACACACTGTTCCAGTCACCCCTTCTGTACGTAGCACTGACAAACTGTTCCAGTTACCCCTTCTGTATATACCACTGACACACTGTTCCGGTTACTCCTTCTGTATATAGCACTGACACACTGTTCCAGGTCACCCCTTCTGTACGTAGCACTGACACACTGTTCCGGTCACCCCTTCTGTATATAGCACTGACACACTGTTCCGGTCACCACTTCTGTATATAGCACTGACACACTGTTCCGATCACCCCATCTGTATATAGCACTGACACACTGTTCCGGTCACCCCTTCTTTATATAGCACTGACACACTGTTCCGGTCACCCGTTCTATACGTAGCACTGACACACTGTTCCGGTCACCCCTTCTGTACGTAGCACTGACACACTGTTCCGGTCACCCCTTCTGTGTATAGCACTGACACACTGTTCCGGGCACCCCTTCTGTACGTAGCACTGACACACTGTTCTGGTCACCCCTTCTGTATATAGCACTGACACACTGTTCCGATCACCCCTTCTGTATATAGCACTGACACACTGTTCCGGTCACCTCTTCTGTATGTAGCACTGACACACTGTTCCGGTCACCCTTCTATATATAGCACTGGCACACTGTTCTGGTCACCCCTTTTGTACATAGCACTGACACACCGTGCCCGTCACCCCTTCTGTACGTAGCACTGACACACTGTTCTGGTCACCCCTTCTGTATATAGCACTGACACACTGTTCTGGTCACCCTTTCTGTACGTAGCAATGACACACTGTTCAGGTCACCACTTCTGTATATAGCACTGACACACTGTTCCGGTCACCCCTTCTGTATATAGCACTGACACACTGTTCCGGTCAACCCTTCTGTACGTAGCACTGACACACTGTTCCGGTCACCCCTTCTGTACGTAACACTAACACACTGTTCTGGTAACCCCTTCTGTATATAGCACTGACACACTGTTCCGGTCACCCCTTCTGTACGTAGCACTGACACACTCTTCCGGTCACCCCTTCTGTAGCGTAACACTGACACACTGTTCTGGTCACCCCTTCTGTATATAGCACTGACACACTGATCCGGTCACCCCTTCTGTATATAGCACTGACACAATGTTCCGGTCACCCCTTCTTAAGCGTAACACTGACACACTGTTCTGGTCACCCCTTCTGTACGTAGCACTGACACACTGATCCGCTCACCCCTTCTGTACATAGCACTGACACACTGTTCCGGTCACCCCTTCTGTACGTAGCACTGACACACTGTTCCGGTCACCCCTTCTGTATATAGCACTGACACACTGTTCCGGTCACCCCTTCTGTATATAGCACTGACACACTGTTGTGGTCACCCTTTCTGTACGTAGCACTGACACACTGTTCAGGTCACCCCTTCTGTATATAGCACTGACACACTGTTCCGGTCACCCCTTCTGTATATAGCACTGACACACTGTTCCGGTCACCCCTTCTGTACGTAGCACTGACACACTGTTCCGGTCACCCCTTCTGTATATAGCACTGACACACTGTTCCGGTCACCCCTTCTGTACGTAGCACTGACACACTGTTCTAGTCACCCCTTCTGTATATAGCACTGACACACTGTTCCGGTAACCCCTTCTGTATATAGCACTGACACACTGTTCCGGTCACCCCTTCTGTATATAGCACTGACACACTGTTCTGGTCACCCTTTCTGTACGTAGCACTGACACACTGTTCCGGTCACCACTTCTGTATATAGCACTGACACACTGTTCCGGTCACCCCTTCTGTATATAGCACTGACACACTGTTCCGGTCACCCCTTCTGTACGTAGCACTGACACACTGTTCCGGTCACCCCTTCTGTATGTAGCACTGACACACTGTTCCGGTCACCCCTTCTGTATATAGCACTGACACACTGTTCCGGTCACCCCCTCTGTACGTAGCACTGACACACTGTTCTAGTCACCCCTTCTGTATATAGCACTGACACACTGTTCCGGTAACCCCTTCTGTATATAGCACTGACACACTGTTCTGGTCACCCTTTCTGTACGTAGCACTGACACACTGTTCCGGTCACCACTTCTGTATATAGCACTGACACACTGTTCCGGTCACCCCTTCTGTATATAGCACTGACACACTGTTCTGGTCACCCCTTCTGTATATAGCACTGACACACTGTTCCGGTCACCCCTTCTGTATATAGCACTGACACACTGTTCCGGTCACCCCTTCTGTACGTAGTACTGACACACTGTTCCGGTCACCCCTTCTGTATATAGCACTGACACACTGTTCCGGTAACCCCTTCTGTATATAGCACTGACACACTGTTCCGGTCAACCCTTCTGTATATAGCACTGACACACTGTTCCGGTAACCCCTTCTGTATATAGCACTGACACACTGTTCCGGTCACCCCTTCTGTATATAGCACTGACACACTGTTCCGGTCACCCCTTCTGTATATAGCACTGACACACTGTTCTGGTCTCCCCTTCTGTGTATAGCACTGACACACTGTTCCGGTCACCCTTATGTATATAGCACTGACACACTGTTCCGGTAACCCCTTCTGTATATAGCACTGACACACTGTTCCGGTCACCCCTTCTGTATATAGCACTGACACACTGTTCTGGTCTCCCCTTCTGTGTATAGCACTGACACACTGTTCTGGTCTCCCCTTCTGTATATAGCAATGACACACTGTTCTGGTCTCCCCTTCTGTATATAGCACTGACACACTGTTCTGGTCTCCCCTTCTGTGTATAGCACTGACACACTGTTCCGGTCACCCCTTCTGTACGTAGCACTGACACACTGTTCCGGTCACCTGTTCTGTATATAGCACTGACACACTGTGCCCATCACCCCTTCTCTAGATAACACTGACACAATGTGCCCATCACCCCTTCTGTATATAGCACTGACACACTGTTCCAGTCACCCCTTCTGTACGTAGCACTGACAAACTGTTCCAGTTACCCCTTCTGTATATACCACTGACACACTGTTCCGGTCACTCCTTCTGTATATAGCACTGACACACTGTTCCAGGTCACCCCTTCTGTACGTAGCACTGACACACTGTTCCGGTCACCCCTTCTGTATATAGAACTGACACACTGTTCCGGTCACCACTTCTGTATATAGCACTGACACACTGTTCCGATCACCCCATCTGTATATAGCACTGACACACTGTTCCGGTCACCCCTTCTTTATATAGCACTGACACACTGTTCCGGTCACCCGTTCTATACGTAGCACTGACACACTGTTCCGGTCACCCCTTCTGTACGTAGCACTGACACACTGTTCCGGTCACCCCTTCTGTATATAGCACTGTCACACTGTTCTGGTCACCCTTTCTGTACGTAGCACTGACACACTGGTCCGGTCACCCCTTCTGTATATAGCACTGACACACTGTTCCGGTCACCCCTTCTGTATATAGCACTGACACACTGTTCCGGTCACCCCTTCTGTGTATAGCACTGACACACTGTTCCGGGCACTCCTTCTGTACGTAGCACTGACACACTGTTCTGGTCACCCCTTCTGTATATAGCACTGACACACTGTTCCGATCACCCCTTCTGTATATAGCACTGACACACTGTTCCGGTCACCTCTTCTGTATGTAGCACTGACACACTGTTCCGGTCACCCTTCTATATATAGCACTGGCACACTGTTCTGGTCACCCCTTTTGTACATAGCACTGACACACCGTGCCCGTCACCCCTTCTGTACGTAGCACTGACACACTGTTCTGGTCACCCCTTCTGTACGTAGCACTCACACACTGTTCTGGTCCCCACTTCTGTATATAGCACTGACACAGTGTTCCGGTCACCCCTTCTGTATATAGCATTGACACACTGTTCCTGTCACCCCTTCTGTATATAGCACTGACACACTGTTCTGGTCTCCCCTTCTGTGTATAGCACTGACACACTGTTCCGGTCACCCCTTCTGTACGTAGCACTGACACACTGTTCCGGTCACCTGTTCTGTATATAGCACTGACACACTGTGCCCATCACCCCGGGGCCCTTCTCTAGATAACACTGACACAATGTGCCCATCACCCCTTCTGTATATAGCACTGACACACTGTTCCAGTCACCCCTTCTGTACATAGCACTGACACACTGTTCCGGTCACTCCTTCTGTATATAGCACTGACACACTGTTCCAGGTCACCCCTTCTGTACGTAGCACTGACACACTGTTCCGGTCACCCCTTCTGTATATAGCACTGACACACTGTTCCCGTCACCACTTCTGTATATAGCACTGACACACTGTTCCGATCACCCCATCTGTATATAGCACTGACACACTGTTCCGGTCACCCCTTCTTTATATAGCACTGACACACTGTTCCGGTCACCCGTTCTATACGTAGCACTGACACACTGTTCCGGTCACCCCTTCTGTACGTAGCACTGACACACTGTTCCGGTCACCCCTTCTGTATATAGCACTGTCACACTGTTCTGGTCACCCTTTCTGTACGTAGCACTGACACACTGGTCCGGTCACCCCTTCTGTATATAGCACTGACACACTGTTCCGGTCACCCCTTCTGTATATAGCACTGACACACTGTTCCGGTCACCCCTTCTGTGTATAGCACTGACACACTGTTCCGGGCACCCCTTCTGTACGTAGCACTGACACACTGTTCTGGTCACCCCTTCTGTATATAGCACTGACACACTGTTCCGATCACCCCTTCTGTATATAGCACTGACACACTGTTCCGGTCACCTCTTCTGTATGTAGCACTGACACACTGTTCCGGTCACCCTTCTATATATAGCACTGGGACACTGTTCTGGTCACCCCTTTTGTACATAGCACTGACACACTGTTCCGGTCACCCCTTCTGTACGTAGCACTGACACACTGTTCCGGTCACCCCTTCTTTATATAGCACTGACACACTGTTCCGGTCACCCCTTCTGTATATAGCACTGACACACTGTTCCGGTCACCCCTTCTGTACGTAGCACTGACACACTGTTCCGGTCACCCCTTCTGTATATAGCACTGACACACTGGGCCCGTCACCCGTTCTGTACGTAGCACTGACACACTGTTCTGGTCACCCCTTCTGTATATAGCACTGACACACTGTTCCGGTCACCCCTTCTGTATATAGCACTGACACACTGTTCCGGTCACCCCTTCTATATGTAGCACTGACACACTGTTCCGGTCACCCTTCTATATATATAGCACTGACACACTGTTCCGGTCACCCCTTCTGTACGTAGCACTGACACACTGTTCTGGTCACCCCTTCTGTACGTAGCACTGACACACTGTTCCGGTCACCCCTTCTGTATATAGCACTGACACACTGTTCCGGTCACCCCTTCTGTATGTAGCACTGACACACTGTTCCGGTCACCCTTCTATATATAGCACTGGCACACTGTTCTGGTCACCCCTTTTGTACATAGCACTGACACACCGTGCCCGTCACCCCTTCTGTATATAGCACTGACACACTGTTCTGGTCACCCTTTCTGTACGTAGCACTGACACACTGTTCCGGTCACCCCTTCCGTACGTAGCACTGACACACTGTTCTGGTCACCCCTTCTGTACGTAGCACTGACACACATGCAGCATTTTATGATTACTACCAAAAATTATATGCTAAGGAGGAGGTTAATGTCAGACTTAAAGAGCAGTTCTGGCTGGGGTTGAATATTCCGAAAATTTCACAGGAAGCTTTGCAAGTAATCAACGCACCTATTACTGAAACTGAGGTAATAAACACAATTAAAAAGTCCAAATCTGGTAAGGACCCCTGGGCCGGACGGCCTATCAGCCTATCAGATCAAATGAGAAGTAGATTTTTGGTAAATAAATTGCAAAGTTATGTCTATTTCCACTCCCCCTGTATCATGTGACATCCATCAGCCAATCACAAATGCATATACGTATATGCTGTGAATTCTTGCACATGCTCAGTAGGAGTTGGTGACTCAAAAAGTGTAAATATAAAAAGACTGTGCACATTTTGTTAATGGAAGTAAATTGGAAAGTTGTTTAAAATTGCTGCTCTAACTGAATCATGAAAGTTTAATTTTGACTTGAGTGTCCCTTTAATATAATATAATATTATTTTATTTTAATATAATATAATATTATTTTATTTTAATATAATATTATATTATTTTATTTTAATATAATATAATAAATAGTATAATAAAATAATATTATTTTTTTAATATAATATAATATTATTTTATTTCATTTTATTTTAATATAATATTATTTTATTTTATTTTAATATAATATTATTCTATTTTATTTTAATATAATATAATATTATTTTATTTTAATATAATATTATTTTATTTTAATATAATATAATATAATATTTTATTTTAATATAATATAATATTATTTTATCAGCTGTTATATTATTTTATCCCTGAGCTCTATATAATAATGAGCAGGGGGAGGGAGCAAGTGTAGAACAGCTGATAGCACGTGTTTCCTGAGCTCTGTATAATAATGAGCAGGGGGAGGGAGCGTGTATAGAACAGCTGATAACACGTGATCCTTAAGCTGTATATAATAATGAGCAGGGGGAGGGAGCGTGTATAGAACATCTGATAACACGTGGTCCCTGAGCTCTGTATAATAATGAGCAGGGGGAGGGAGAGCGTGTATAGAACAGCTGATAACACGTGGTCCCTGAGCTCTGTGTAATAATGAGCAGGGGGAGGGAGCGTGTATAGAACAGCTGATAACACATGATCCCTGAGCTCTGTATAATAATGAGCAGGGGGAGGGAGCGTGTATAGAACAGCTGATAACATGTGATCCCTGAGCTCTGTATAATAATGAGCAGGGGGAGGGAGCGTGTGTAGAACAGCTGATAACACGTGATCCTTAAGCTCTGTATAATAATGAGCAGGGGGAGGGAGCGTGTATAGAACAGCTGATAACACATGATCCCTGAGCTCTGTATAATAATGAGCAGGGGGAGGGAGCGTGTATATAACAGCTGATAACACGTGATCCCTAAGCTCTGTATAATAATGAGCAGGGGGAGGGAGCGTGTATAGAACAGCTGATAACACGTGATCCCTGAGCTCTGTATAATAATGAGCAGGGGGAGGGAGCGTGTGTAGAACAGCTGATAACACATGATCCCTGAGCTCTGTATAATAATGAGCAGGGGGAGGGAGCGTGTATATAACAGCTGATAACACGTGATCCCTAAGCTCTGTATAATAATGAGCAGGGGGAGGGAGCGTGTATAGAACAGCTGATGTTACAGTACCAACTGTGTACCAAGGGTTAATACCAGGGAACAACGTCCTGCATAGGGAATCAGCAATTCACCAACCAGCCAGTTTTCAGGTTTAAACAGAATATATGCTTTATTTGAAGGCAGCACACAGATTTATACACCCTGGCTTCAGGTTACAAAAAAGCAAACATATGAACAATGCATCAAACCTCTAACAATTATCTATTCACAGGTAAAACAGATTAACATATTAAGTTAATTAACTAGGGAAGAACGTTTACTCAGACAATCTGATGTTGGGCAGTCTAGTTAACATAATCACACAAGGACACAATCAGTTTACCCAGACAGACTCCTGAGACACAATCAGATCTTAAACATACATAGAATACATCTTATTAGAGAATATAGGAACAGTTCTTATTAGCTATAAAGTCTTTTATGCCCACTTGGCTTATAGAGTCACAATTGCTCCCACAAGGGGCACTCACACCCTGTACCCATCCTGTATTTATGGATACAGGGTGACATAGACATAAGACAGAGTTATGAAAGTACATGGGGTGTCCAGCATATAAAATTCCATATTTTCATGCAGTCTCTGGGTATCCTTAAGCCCATGTACCTCCAGCCCAAAGAATGTTCCATAACAGGCCCTCCAATGTACAGTGGCGAGATTGGTTTTGTCACATCTCTCCCCTTTTCCAAACAGACTAACAGGGTATCTGACCTCCTGCCGGTCAGTGCCCTGGTTAGTCCAGCAACCCACCCATAAAACACAATTAGTAGTACAGCCCACCCACAATAAATGGTTACTACACCTGAGTACGGGGAAAACTTGTCCATGTCCAGGTGCCTCACCACAGCTGTGTGGGGGACTGGTACGCTGAATTGGTGGGTTGCGAGGTGGGCAGAGACCAGCTGTACTCTGCCCGGGTGCCAGCACTACCATGGAAGTAGCCTGGTGGGAGCCTGGTTGCTGGAGGGGGAGACCGACTGTCTCCCCTTTGGATAAATAGCTGTGCTGCTGGAGGGGGAGACCAATCGTCTCCCCTTTGGCTAAACAGCCGTGTTACTGGGGGACAGGACCAACTGTCCCTACCCCTTGTAACGCAGCCTGCCGCTGGGGAATGGAGTCTGGGCTCCCAAAGTCAGGCTCTGCAAAGGACTCCCATAACAAGCCAGGACCATCAAACTCCTCTCCCTCTGGTTTGTTATGCTCGGCTGTCCAGGGTATATACTGTGCCATATACCACCAGAGCGCCTGGTAGGCATGTCAGTTTGCTGGGACAATCCATCTGTATTCCCGTTATGAGAGAGAATTCCTGTCCATACAACCAAGGGTTCAAATTCCTCAGTGCCCAGACCAGGGCCAAACAGTCCTTCAAAATCCCATCAGCTTCTTTACGAGTTTTCTGTACCTGCTCTTTATAGGTATCCACAATCCCTTCATACTGACATAGGGTGCCCTTGAGTTGCTGCACCTCACTATGAGCCAGCGTCAGCTTCTCCACAAGTGTCGCTAAGTTTGTCTTTAATGTTTCATGTTCCACTCTCAAGCTGGTGTTTTCTGCAGTCTGTCGGTGCAGCTTGTCTAGCAGAGATTCACGTTCTAAACGTGCCTTTTCCTCTGCGCTCCTCTTCTCCTTCATCAGCGCATTGTAACGGGACTTCCACGTATCAATAGCGGATAGAGATTTGCTGAGCTCAGCGTTCTGGGGCTTAGCAGCAGGGGGGTCAGTCTCTGCTGCACGGATCTGAGCACGGGTAGTCACAGGGTTAACATCAGCGGGACCCATGGGAGCATAGGCAGAAACAAGGGGGGCCAAGTCATTTCCAAGAAGAACATCAGCAGGTAAGTCCTTCTTGACCCCCACATTCACAGGTCTAGCGCCCACTCCCCAATCCAAATGTACCCTGGCAACAGGTAGGCTGAACACATCGCCCCCTGCTACCCTCACAGCCACAGTGTCTCCAGTGTACTGTTTCTCAGACACCAAGTTCTTTTGAAGCAAGGTCATGGTAGCACCAGTATCCCGTAGACCACTGACCTTCTTCCCATTCACTTTAACCAGTTGCCGGTTATTCCGGTGGGCAGCTTGCACAAGGTCTGCCTCATGTAGGATGCTCCAGCATTCTTGCGCCTCTACGTAGCGGGCCGCAGGCTGAGGATTACGTGGGATTCCGCCGGCGGGTCTTCTCCAGGACTGCGCTTGGTTCGCTGCGTTTAGGGGACACTCTGGTCTTTTGTGCCCTAGTTGCTTACATCTAAAGCACCGAATAGGTTGTGAGTAGCACCGCAGGGCTCTCTGAGGGTAGTTCGTGGCCGGAGGCCGTGTGGTATAGTGGTGTGCCGGGGTTTGGTAACTGGCAGCTGCTGGGGTGACTGGGGGTCTGTACTCCACTCTAGCAGGGGGCTTAGTGGTAGCAGTGTCCAGTTTGCGGGCATCCGTATACTCATCTGCCAAGCGAGCCGCTTCCTGCAGGGTGGAGGGTTTACGGTCCCGAACCCACTCTCGAACTCCTGCGGGTAATTTGTCGAAGCAATGTTCCAACAGGAATAGCTGCAGCACCTCTTCCCCAGATATGGCTTGGCACCCCGCTATCCAGTGAGCTGCTGTGCGGTGCACCTTACATGCCCACTCAAGGTAGGAATCTCCAGCTAATTTAACAGTGTCTCTGAACCGTCTCCGGTATGCCTCTGGTGTAACCGCATACCTGGAGAGCAGAGCCTCTTTTACAGTATTATAATCCCTGACTTCCTCATCTGGAATGGCCCGAAAAGCCTCTCTGGCCCGGCCGGATAATTTTCCAGATAATATCGTGACCCAGTCCTCTGCGGGTACCTTGTGTAGTGCACATTGCCTCTCAAAATCCGCAAGGTACCCATCAATCTCTCCTTCTGTTTCCAGGAAGTTTTTAAAAGCTGCAAAATTTACTTTTCTCTTTTCCATCTTAGTCAGTATTGTAATAATCCCCCTCTTCCTGAGGTTACTGGCTTGTGTAGTTGCTCTTCTGGGCGATAAGGTTCATCCCGTCGCTGCCACCAATGTTACAGTACCAACTGTGTACCAAGGGTTAATACCAGGGAACAACGTCCTGCATAGGGAATCAGCAATTCACCAACCAGCCAGTTTTCAGGTTTAAACAGAATATATGCTTTATTTGAAGGCAGCACACAGATTTATACACCCTGGCTTCAGGTTACAAAAAAGCAAACATATGAACAATGCATCAAACCTCTAACAATTATCTATTCACAGGTAAAACAGATTAACATATTAAGTTAATTAACTAGGGAAGAACGTTTACTCAGACAATCTGATGTTGGGCAGTCTAGTTAACATAATCACACAAGGACACAATCAGTTTACCCAGACAGACTCCTGAGACACAATCAGATCTTAAACATACATAGAATACATCTTATTAGAGAATATAGGAACAGTTCTTATTAGCTATAAAGTCTTTTATGCCCACTTGGCTTATAGAGTCACAATTGCTCCCACAAGGGGCACTCACACCCTGTACCCATCCTGTATTTATGGATACAGGGTGACATAGACATAAGACAGAGTTATGAAAGTACATGGGGTGTCCAGCATATAAAATTCCATATTTTCATGCAGTCTCTGGGTATCCTTAAGCCCATGTACCTCCAGCCCAAAGAATGTTCCATAACAGGCCCTCCAATGTACAGTGGCGAGATTGGTTTTGTCACAGCTGATAACACGTGATCCCTGAGCTCTGTATAATAATGAGCAGGGGGAGGGAGCGTGTGTAGAACAGCTGATAACACGTGGTCCCTGAGCTCTATATAATAATGAGCAGGGGGAGGGAGCGTGTATAGAACAGCTGATAACACGTGGTCCCTGAGCTCTATATAATAATGAGCAGGGGGAGGGAGCAAGTGTAGAACAGCTGATAACACGTGATCCCTGAGCTCTGTATAATAATGAGCAGGGGGAGGGAGCGTGTATAGAACAGCTGATAACACGTGATCCCTGAGCTCTGTATAATAATGAGCAGGGGGAGGGAGCGTGTGTAGAACAGCTGATAACACGTGGTCCCTGAGCTCTATATAATAATGAGCAGGGGGAGGGAGTGTGTGTAGAACAGCTGATAACACATGATCCCTGAGCTCTGTATAATAATGAGCAGGGGGAGGGAGCGTGTATAGAACAGCTGATAACACATGATCCCTGAGCTCTGTATAATAATGAGCAGGGGGAGGGAGCGTGTATAGAACAGCTGATAACACATGATCCCTAAGCTCTGTATAATAATGAGCAGGGGGAGGGAGCGTGTATAGAACAGCTGATAACATGTGATCCCTGAGCTCTGTATAATAATGAGCAGGGGGAGGGAGCGTGTGTAGAACAGCTGATAACACGTGGTCCCTGAGCTCTGTATAATAATGAGCAGGGGGAGGGAGCGTGTATAGAACAGCTGATAACACATAATCCCTGAGCTCTGTATAATAATGAGCAGGGGGAGGGAGCGTGTATAGAACAGCTGATAATACGTGATCCCTGAGCTCTGTATAATAATGAGCAGGGGGAGGGAGCGTGTGTAGAACAGCTGATAACACGTGGTCCCTGAGCTCTATATAATAATGAGCAGGGGGAGGGAGCAAGTGTAGAACAGCTTGTAGCATGTGATCCCTGAGCTCTATATAATAATGAGCAGGGGGAGGGAGCGTGTATAGAACAGCTGATAGCACGTGGTCCCTGAGCTCTGTATAATAATGAGCAGGGGGAGGGAGCGTGTATAGAACAGCTGATAACACAGGATCCCTGAGCTCTGTATAATAATGAGCAGGGGGAGGGAGCAAGTGTAGAACAGCTGATAACACGTGATCCCTGAGCTCTGTATAATAATGAGCAGGGGGAGGGAGCGTGTATAGAACAGCTGATAACACGTGGTCCCTGAGCTCTATATAATAATGAGCAGGGGGAGGGAGCGTGTGTAGAACAGCTGATAACACGTGGTCCCTGAGCTCTGTATAATAATGAGCAGGGGGAGGGAGCGTGTATAGAACAGCTGATAACACGTGATCCCTGAGCTCTGTATAATAATGAGCAGGGGGAGGGAGCGTGTATATAACAGCTGATAACACGTGATCCCTAAGCTCTGTATAATAATGAGCAGGGGGAGGGAGCGTGTATATAACAGCTGATAACACGTGATCCCTGAGCTCTGTATAATAATGAGCAGGGGGAGGGAGCGTGTATAGAACAGCTGATAACACGTGATCCCTGAGCTCTGTATAATAATGAGCAGGGGGAGGGAGCGTGTATATAACAGCTGATAACACGTGATCCCTAAGCTCTGTATAATAATGAGCAGGGGGAGGGAGCGTGTATATAACAGCTGATAACACGTGATCCCTGAGCTCTGTATAATAATGAGCAGGTGGAGGGAGCGCGTATAGAACAGCTGATAACACGTGATCCCTGAGCTCTGTATAATAATGAGCAGGGGGAGGGAGCAAGTGTAGAACAGCTGATAACACATGATCCCTGAGCTCTGTATAATAATGAGCAGGGGGAGGGAGCGTGTGTGGAACAGCTGATAACACGTGGTCCCTGAGCTCTATATAATAATGAGCAGGGGGAGGGAGTGTGTGTAGAACAGCTGATAACACGTGGTCCCTGAGCTCTGTATAATAATGAGCAGGGGGAGGGAGCGTGTATAGAACAGCTGATAACACGTGATCCCTGAGCTCTGTATAATAATGAGCAGGGGGAGGGAGCGTGTATAGAACAGCTGATAACACGTGATCCCTGAGCTCTGTATAATAATGAGCAGGGGGAGGGAGCGTGTATAGAACAGCTGATAACACGTGATCCCTGAGCTGTATATAATAATGAGCAGGGGGAGGGAGCGTGTATAGAACAGCTGATAACACGTGATCCCTGAGCTCTGTATAATAATGAGCAGGGGGAGGGAGCGTGTGTGGAACAGCTGATAACACGTGGTCCCTGAGCTCTATATAATAATGAGCAGGGGGAGGGAGTGTGTGTAGAACATCTGATAACACGTGGTCCCTGAGCTCTGTATAATAATGAGCAGGGGGAGGGAGCATGTGTAGAACAGCTTGTAGCACGTGATCCCTGAGCTCTGTATAATAATGAGCAGGGGGAGGGACCGTGTATAGAACAGCTGATAACACGTGGTCCCTTAGCTCTATATAATAATGAGCAGGGGGAGGGTGCGTGTATAGAACAGCTGATAACACGTGGTCCCTGAGCTCTGTATAATAATGAGCAGGGGGAGGGAGCGTGTGTAGAACATCTGATAACACGTGATCCCTGAGCTCTGTATAATAATGAGCAGGGGGAGGGAGCGTGTATAGAACAGCTGATAACACGTGATCCCTGAGCTGTATATAATAATGAGCAGGGGGAGGGAGCGTGTATATAACAGCTGATAACACGTGATCCCTGAGCTCTGTATAATAAGGAGCAGGGGGAGAGAGCGTGTGTAGAACAGCTGATAACACGTGGTCCCTGAGCTCTGTATAATAATGAGCAGGGGGAGGGAGTGTGTATAGAACAGCTGATAACACGTGATCCCTGAGCTCTGTATAATAAGGAGCAGGGGGAGAGAGCGTGTATAGAACAGCTGATAACACGTGGTCCCTGAGCTCTGTATAATAATGAGCAGGGGGAGGGAGCGTGTATAGAACAGCTGATAACACATGATCCCTGAGCTCTGTATAATAATGTGCAGGGGGAGGGAGCGTGTATAGAACAGCTGATAACACGTGGTCCCTGAGCTCTGTATAATAATGAGCAGGGGGAGGGACCGTGTATAGAACATCTGATAACACGTGGTCCCTGAGCTCTGTATAATAATGAGCAGGGGGAGGGAGCGTGTATAGAACAGCTGATAACACATGATCCCTGAGCTCTGTATAATAATGAGCAGGGGGAGGGAGCGTGTATAGAACAGCTGATAACACATGATCCCTAAGCTCTGTATAATAATGAGCAGGGGGAGGGAGCGTGTATAGAACAGCTGATAACACGTGGTCCCTGAGCTCTGTATAATAATGAGCAGGGGGAGGGAGCGTGTATAGAACATCTGACAACACGTGATCCCTAAGCTCTGTATAATAATGAGCAGGGGGAGGGAGCGTGTATAGAACAGCTGATAACACGTGGTCCCTGAGCTCTGTATAATAATGAGCAGGGGGAGGGAGCGTGTGTAGAACATCTGATAACACCTGGTCCCTGAGCTCTGTATAATAATGAGCAGGGGGAGGGAGCGTGTATAGAACAGCTGATAACACGTGGTCCCTGAGCTCTGTATAATAATGAGCAGGGGGAGGGAGCGTGTATAGAACAGCTGATAACACGTGGTCCCTGAGCTCTGTATAATAATGAGCAGGGGGAGGGAGAGCGTGTATAGAACAGCTGATAACACGTGGTCCCTGAGCTCTGTATAATAATGAGCAGGGGGAGGGAGCGTGTGTAGAACATCTGATAACACCTGGTCCCTGAGCTCTGTATAATAATGAGCAGGGGGAGGGAGCGTGTGTAGAACAGCTGATAACACGTGATCCTTAAGCTCTGTATAATAATGAGTGTGACAAAACCAATCTCGCCACTGTACATTGGAGGGCCTGTTATGGAACATTCTTTGGGCTGGAGGTACATGGGCTTAAGGATACCCAGAGACTGCATGGAAATATGGAATTTTATATGCTGGACACCCCATGTACTTTCATAACTCTGTCTTATGCCTATGTCACCCTGTATCCATAAATACAGGATGGGTACAGGGTGTGAGTGCACCTTTTGGGAGCAATTGTGACTCTATAAACCAAGTGGGCATAAAAGACTTTATAGCTAATAAGAACTGTTCCTATATTCAGTAATAAGATGTATTCTATGTATGTTTCAGATATGATTGTGTCTCAGGAGTCTGTCTGGGTAAACTGATTGTGTCCTTGTGTGATTATGTTAACTAGACTGCCCAACATCAGATTGTCTGAGTAAACGTTCTTCCCTAGTTAATTAACTTAATATGTTAATCTGTTTTACCTGTGAATAGACAATTGTTTGATGCATTGTTCATATGTTTGCTTTACTGTTAAACCAATGCCCTTTGTAACCTGAAGCCAGGGTGTATAAATCTGTGTGCTGCCTTCAAATAAAGCAGATATTCTATTTAAACCTGAAACTGGCTGGGTTGTGAATTGCTGATTGTCTATGCAGGACATTGTTCATCTGGGGTTAACCCTTGGTACACAGTTGGTACTGTAACATTGGTGGCAGCGACGGAATGAACCTTATCGCCCAGAAGAGCAACTACACAAGCCAGTAACCTCAGGAAGAGGGGGATTATTACAATACTGACTAAGATGGAAAAGAGAAAAGTAAATTTTGCAGCTTTTAAAAACTTCCTGGAAACAGAAGGAGAGATTGATGGGTACCTTGCGGATTTTGAGAGGCAATGTGCACTACACAAGGTACCCGCAGAGGACTGGGTCACGATATTATCTGGAAAATTATCCGGCCGGGCCAGAGAGGCTTTTCGGGCCATTCCAGATGAGGAAGTCAGGGATTATAATACTGTAAAAGAGGCTCTGCTCTCCAGGTATGCGGTTACACCAGAGGCATACCGGAGACGGTTCAGAGACACTGTTAAATTAGCTGGAGATTCCTACCTTGAGTGGGCATGTAAGGTGCACCGCACAGCAGCTCACTGGATAGCGGGGTGCCAAGCCATATCTGGGGAAGAGGTGCTGCAGCTATTCCTGTTGGAACATTGCTTCGACAAATTACCCGCAGGAGTTCGAGAGTGGGTTCGGGACCGTAAACCCTCCACCCTGCAGGAAGCGGCTCGCTTGGCAGATGAGTATACGGATGCCCGCAAACTGGACACTGCTACCACTAAGCCCCCTGCTAGAGTGGAGTACAGACCCCCAGTCACCCCAGCAGCTGCCAGTTACCAAACCCCGGCGCACCACTATACCACACGGCCTCCGGCCACGAACTACCCTCAGAGAGCCCTGCGGTGCTACTCACAACCTATTCGGTGCTTTAGATGTAAGCAACTAGGGCACAAAAGACCAGAGTGTCCCCTAAACGCAGCGAACCAAGCGCAGTCCTGGAGAAGACCCGCCGGCGGAATCCCACGTAATCCTCAGCCTGCGGCCCGCTACGTAGAGGCGCAAGAATGCTGGAGCATCCTACATGAGGCAGACCTTGTGCAAGCTGCCCACCGGAATAACCGGCAACTGGTTAAAGTGAATGGGAAGAAGGTCAGTGGTCTACGGGATACTGGTGCTACCATGACCTTGCTTCAAAAGAACTTGGTGTCTGAGAAACAGTACACTGGAGACACTGTGGCTGTGAGGGTAGCAGGGGGCGATGTGTTCAGCCTACCTGTTGCCAGGGTACATTTGGATTGGGGAGTGGGCGCTAGACCTGTGAATGTGGGGGTCAAGAAGGACTTACCTGCTGATGTTCTTCTTGGAAATGACTTGGCCCCCCTTGTTTCTGCCTACGCTCCTATGGGTCCCGCTGATGTTAACTCTGTGACTACCCGTGCCCAGATCCGTGCAGCAGAGACTGACCCACCTGCTGCTAAGCCCCAGGACGCTGAGCTCAGTAAATCTCTATCCGCTATTGATATGTGGAGGTCCCGTTACAATGCGCTGATGAAGGAGAAGAGGAGCGCAGAGGAAAAAGCACGTTTAGAACAGGAATCTCTGCTAGACAAGCTGCACCGACAGACTGCAGAAAACACCAGCTTGAGAGTGGAACATGAAACATTAAAGACAAACTTAGTGACACTGGAGGAGAAGCTGACGCTGGCTCATAGTGAGGTGCAGCAACTCAAGGGCACCCTATGTCAGTATGAAGGGATTGTGGATACCTATAAAGAGCAGGTACAGAAAACTCGTAAAGAAGCTGATGGGATTTTGAAGGACTGTTTGGCCCTGGTCTGGGCACTGAGGAATTTGAACCCTTGTTTGTATGGACAGGAATTCTCTCTCATAACGGGAATACAGATGGATTGTCCCAGCAAACTGACATGCCTACCAGGCGCTCTGGTGGTATATGCCACAGTATATACCCTGGACAGCCGAGCATGACAAACCAGAGGGAGAGGAGTTTGATGGTCCTGTCCCCCAGCAACACGGCTGTTTAGCCAAAGGGGAGACGATTGGTCTCCCCCTCCAGCAGCACAGCTATGTATCCGAAGGGGAGACAGTCGGTCTTCCCCTCCAGCAACCAGGCTCCCACCAGGCTACTTCCATGGTAGTGCTGGCACCCGGGCAGAGTACAGCTGGTCTCTGCCCACCTCGCAACCCACCAATTCAGCGTACCAGTCCCCCACACAGCTGTGGTGAGGCACCTGGACATGGACAAGTTTTCCCCGTACTCAGGTGTAGTAACCATTTATTGTGGGTGGGCTGTACTACTAATTGTGTTTTATGGGTGGGTTGCTGGACTAACCAGGGCACTGACCGGCAGGAGGTCAGATACCCTGTTAGTCTGTTTGGAAAAGGGGAGAGATGTGACAAAACCAATCTCGCCACTGTACATTGGAGGGCCTGTTATGGAACATTCTTTGGGCTGGAGGTACATGGGCTTAAGGATACCCAGAGACTGCATGGAAATATGGAATTTTATATGCTGGACACCCCATGTACTTTCATAACTCTGTCTTATGCCTATGTCACCCTGTATCCATAAATACAGGATGGGTACAGGGTGTGAGTGCACCTTTTGGGAGCAATTGTGACTCTATAAACCAAGTGGGCATAAAAGACTTTATAGCTAATAAGAACTGTTCCTATATTCAGTAATAAGATGTATTCTATGTATGTTTCAGATATGATTGTGTCTCAGGAGTCTGTCTGGGTAAACTGATTGTGTCCTTGTGTGATTATGTTAACTAGACTGCCCAACATCAGATTGTCTGAGTAAACGTTCTTCCCTAGTTAATTAACTTAATATGTTAATCTGTTTTACCTGTGAATAGACAATTGTTTGATGCATTGTTCATATGTTTGCTTTACTGTTAAACCAATGCCCTTTGTAACCTGAAGCCAGGGTGTATAAATCTGTGTGCTGCCTTCAAATAAAGCAGATATTCTATTTAAACCTGAAACTGGCTGGGTTGTGAATTGCTGATTGTCTATGCAGGACATTGTTCATCTGGGGTTAACCCTTGGTACACAGTTGGTACTGTAACAATGAGCATGGGGAGGGAGAGCGTGTATAGAACATCTGATAACACGTGGTCCCTGAGCTCTGTATAATAATGAGCAGGGGGAGGGAGCAAGTGTAGAACAGCTGATAACACGTGATCCCTGAGCTCTGTATAATAATGAGCAGGGGGAGGGAGCGTGTATAGAACAGCTGATAACACATGATCCCTGAGCTCTGTATAATAATGAGCAGGGGGAGGGAGCAAGTGTAGAACAGCTGATAACACGTGATCCCTGAGCTCTGTATAATAATGAGCAGGGGGAGGGAGCGTGTGTGGAACAGCTGATAACACATGATCCCTGAGCTCTGTATAATAATGAGCAGGGGGAGGGAGCAAGTGTAGAACAGCTGATAACACGTGATCCCTGAGCTCTGTATAATAATGAGCAGGGGGAGGGAGCGTGTGTAGAACATCTGATAACATGTGATCCCTGAGCTCTGTATAATAATGAGCATGGGGAGGGAGCGTGTGTGGAACAGCTGATAACACGTGATCCCTGAGCTGTATATAATAATGAGCAGGGGGAGGGAGCGTGTATAGAACAGCTGATAACACGTGATCCCTGAGCTCTGTATAATAATGAGCAGGGGGAGGGAGCAAGTGTAGAACAGCTGATAACACGTGGTCCCTGAGCTCTGTATAATAATGAGCAGGGGGAGGGAGCGTGTATAGAACAGCTGATAACACATGATCCCTGAGCTCTGTATAATAATGAGCATGGGGAGGGAGAGCGTGTATAGAACAGCTGATAACACGTGGTCCCTGAGCTCTGTATAATAATGAGCAGGGGGAGGGAGCGTGTATAGAACAGCTGATAACACGTGATCCCTGAGCTCTGTATAATAATGAGCAGGGGGAGGGAGCGTGTGTAGAACAGCTGATAACACGTGATCCCTGAGCTCTGTATAATAATGAGCAGGGGGAGGGTGCGTGTATAGAACAGCTGATAACACCTGGTCCCTGAGCTCTGTATAATAATGAGCAGGGGGAGGGACCGTGTATAGAACAGCTGATAACACGTGGTCCCTGAGCTCTGTATAATAATGAGCAGGGGGAGGGAGCGTGTATAGAACAGCTGATAACACATGATCCCTGAGCTCTGTATAATAATGTGCAGGGGGAGGGAGCGTGTATAGAACAGCTGATAACACGTGGTCCCTGAGCTCTGTATAATAATGAGCAGGGGGAGGGAGCGTGTATAGAACAGCTGATAACACGTGATCCCTAAGCTCTGTATAATAATGAGCAGGGGGAGGGAGCGTGTATATAACAGCTGATAACACGTGATCCCTGAGCTCTGTATAATAATGAGCAGGGGGAGGGACCGTGTATAGAACAGCTGATAACACGTGATCCCTGAGCTCTGTATAATAATGAGCAGGGGGAGGGAGCGTGTATAGAACAGCTGATAACACATAATCCCTGAGCTCTGTATAATAATGAGCAGGGGGAGGGAGCGTGTATAGAACAGCTGATAACACGTGATCCCTGAGCTCTGTATAATAATGAGCAGGGGGAGGGAGCGTGTATAGAACAGCTGATAACATGTGATCCCTGAGCTCTGTATAATAATGAGCAGGGGGAGGGAGCGTGTATAGAACAGCTGATAACACGTGATCCCTGAGCTCTGTATAATAATGAGCATGGGGAGGGAGAGCGTGTATAGAACAGCTGATAACACGTGATCCCTGAGCTCTGTATAATAATGAGCATGGGGAGGGAGAGCGTGTATAGAACATCTGATAACACATAATCCCTGAGCTCTGTATAATAATGAGCAGGGGGAGGGAGCGTGTATAGAACAGCTGATAACACGTGGTCCCTGAGCTCTATATAATAATGAGCAGGGGGAGGGAGCGCGTATAGAACAGCTGATAACACGTGATCCCTGAGCTCTGTATAATAATGAGCAGGGGGAGGGACCGTGTATAGAACATTTTATATCACGTGGTCCCTGAGCTCTGTATAATAATGAGCAGGGGGAGGGAGCGTGTATATAACAGCTGATAACACGTGATCCCTGAGCTCTGTATAATAATGAGCAGGGGGAGGGAGAGCGTGTATAGAACAGCTGATAACACCTGGTCCCTGAGCTCTGTATAATAATGAGCAGGGGGAGGGAGCGTGTGTAGAACATCTGATAACATGTGATCCCTGAGCTCTGTATAATAATGAGCAGGGGGAGGGAGCGTGTATAGAACAGCTGATAACACGTGATCCCTGAGCTGTATATAATAATGAGCAGGGGGAGGGAGCGTGTATAGAACAGCTGATAACACGTGGTCCCTGAGCTCTGTATAATAATGAGCAGGTGGAGGGAGCGCGTATAGAACAGCTGATAACACGTGGTCCCTGAGCTCTGTATAATAATGAGCAGGTGGAGGGATCGCGTATAGAACAGCTGATAACACGTGATCCCTGAGCTCTCTATAATAATGAGCAGGGGGAGGGAGCGTGTGTAGAACAGCTGATAACACGTGGTCCCTGAGCTCTATATAATAATGAGCAGGGGGAGGGAGCAAGTGTAGAACAGCTTGTAGCATGTGATCCCTGAGCTCTATATAATAATGAGCAGGGGGAGGGAGCGTGTATAGAACAGCTGATAGCACGTGGTCCCTGAGCTCTGTATAATAATGAGCAGGGGGAGGGAGCGTGTATAGAACAGCTGATAACACAGGATCCCTGAGCTCTGTATAATAATGAGCAGGGGGAGGGAGCAAGTGTAGAACAGCTGATAACACGTGATCCCTGAGCTCTGTATAATAATGAGCAGGGGGAGGGAGCGTGTATAGAACAGCTGATAACACGTGGTCCCTGAGCTCTATATAATAATGAGCAGGGGGAGGGAGCGTGTGTAGAACAGCTGATAACACGTGGTCCCTGAGCTCTGTATAATAATGAGCAGGGGGAGGGAGCGTGTATAGAACAGCTGATAACACGTGATCCCTGAGCTCTGTATAATAATGAGCAGGGGGAGGGAGCGTGTATATAACAGCTGATAACACGTGATCCCTAAGCTCTGTATAATAATGAGCAGGGGGAGGGAGCGTGTATATAACAGCTGATAACACGTGATCCCTGAGCTCTGTATAATAATGAGCAGGGGGAGGGAGCGTGTATAGAACAGCTGATAACACGTGATCCCTGAGCTCTGTATAATAATGAGCAGGGGGAGGGAGCGTGTATATAACAGCTGATAACACGTGATCCCTAAGCTCTGTATAATAATGAGCAGGGGGAGGGAGCGTGTATATAACAGCTGATAACACGTGATCCCTGAGCTCTGTATAATAATGAGCAGGTGGAGGGAGCGCGTATAGAACAGCTGATAACACGTGATCCCTGAGCTCTGTATAATAATGAGCAGGGGGAGGGAGCAAGTGTAGAACAGCTGATAACACATGATCCCTGAGCTCTGTATAATAATGAGCAGGGGGAGGGAGCGTGTGTGGAACAGCTGATAACACGTGGTCCCTGAGCTCTATATAATAATGAGCAGGGGGAGAGAGTGTGTGTAGAACAGCTGATAACACATGATCCCTGAGCTCTGTATAATAATGAGCAGGGGGAGGGAGCGTGTATAGAACAGCTGATAACACGTGATCCCTGAGCTCTGTATAATAATGAGCAGGGGGAGGGAGCGTGTATAGAACAGCTGATAACACGTGATCCCTGAGCTGTATATAATAATGAGCAGGAGGAGGGAGCGTGTATAGAACAGCTGATAACACGTGGTCCCTGAGCTCTATATAATAATGAGCAGGGGGAGGGAGTGTGTGTAGAACATCTGATAACACGTGGTCCCTGAGCTCTGTATAATAATGAGCAGGGGGAGGGAGCATGTGTAGAACAGCTTGTAGCACGTGATCCCTGAGCTCTGTATAATAATGAGCAGGGGGAGGGACCGTGTATAGAACAGCTGATAACACGTGGTCCCTTAGCTCTATATAATAATGAGCAGGGGGAGGGAGCGTGTATAGAACAGCTGATAACACGTGGTCCCTGAGCTCTGTATAATAATGAGCAGGGGGAGGGAGCGTGTATAGAACAGCTGATAACACGTGGTCCCTGAGCTCTGTATAATAATGAGCAGGGGGAGGGAGCGTGTATAGAACAGCTGATAACACATGATCCCTGAGCTCTGTATAATAATGAGCAGGGGGAGGGACCGTGTATAGAACAGCTGATAACACGTGATCCCTGAGCTCTGTATAATAATGAGCAGGGGGAGGGAGCGTGTATAGAACAGCTGATAACACATAATCCCTGAGCTCTGTATAATAATGAGCAGGGGGAGGGAGCGTGTATAGAACAGCTGATAACACGTGATCCCTGAGCTCTGTATAATAATGAGCAGGGGGAGGGAGCGTGTATAGAACAGCTGATAACATGTGATCCCTGAGCTCTGTATAATAATGAGCAGGGGGAGGGAGCGTGTATAGAACAGCTGATAACACGTGATCCCTGAGCTCTGTATAATAATGAGCATGGGGAGGGAGAGCGTGTATAGAACAGCTGATAACACGTGATCCCTGAGCTCTGTATAATAATGAGCATGGGGAGGGAGAGCGTGTATAGAACATCTGATAACACATAATCCCTGAGCTCTGTATAATAATGAGCAGGGGGAGGGAGCGTGTATAGAACAGCTGATAACACGTGGTCCCTGAGCTCTATATAATAATGAGCAGGGGGAGGGAGCGCGTATAGAACAGCTGATAACACGTGATCCCTGAGCTCTGTATAATAATGAGCAGGGGGAGGGACCGTGTATAGAACATTTTATATCACGTGGTCCCTGAGCTCTGTATAATAATGAGCAGGGGGAGGGTGCGTGTATAGAACAGCTGATAACACCTGGTCCCTGAGCTCTGTATAATAATGAGCAGGGGGAGGGAGCGTGTGTAGAACATCTGATAACATGTGATCCCTGAGCTCTGTATAATAATGAGCAGGGGGAGGGAGCGTGTATAGAACAGCTGATAACACGTGATCCCTGAGCTGTATATAATAATGAGCAGGGGGAGGGAGCGTGTATAGAACAGCTGATAACACGTGGTCCCTGAGCTCTGTATAATAATGAGCAGGTGGAGGGAGCGCGTATAGAACAGCTGATAACACGTGGTCCCTGAGCTCTGTATAATAATGAGCAGGTGGAGGGATCGCGTATAGAACAGCTGATAACACGTGATCCCTGAGCTCTGTATAATAATGAGCAGGGGGAGGGAGCGTGTGTAGAACAGCTGATAACACGTGGTCCCTGAGCTCTATATAATAATGAGCAGGGGGAGGGAGCAAGTGTAGAACAGCTTGTAGCATGTGATCCCTGAGCTCTATATAATAATGAGCAGGGGGAGGGAGCGTGTATAGAACAGCTGATAGCACGTGGTCCCTGAGCTCTGTATAATAATGAGCAGGGGGAGGGAGCGTGTATAGAACAGCTGATAACACAGGATCCCTGAGCTCTGTATAATAATGAGCAGGGGGAGGGAGCAAGTGTAGAACAGCTGATAACACGTGATCCCTGAGCTCTGTATAATAATGAGCAGGGGGAGGGAGCGTGTATAGAACAGCTGATAACACGTGGTCCCTGAGCTCTATATAATAATGAGCAGGGGGAGGGAGCGTGTATAGAACAGCTGATAACACGTGGTCCCTGAGCTCTGTATAATAATGAGCAGGGGGAGGGAGCGTGTATAGAACAGCTGATAACACGTGATCCCTGAGCTCTGTATAATAATGAGCAGGGGGAGGGAGCGTGTATATAACAGCTGATAACACGTGATCCCTGAGCTCTGTATAATAATGAGCAGGGGGAGGGAGCGTGTATATAACAGCTGATAACACGTGATCCCTGAGCTCTGTATAATAATGAGCAGGGGGAGGGAGCGTGTATAGAACAGCTGATAACACGTGATCCCTGAGCTCTGTATAATAATGAGCAGGGGGAGGGAGCGTGTATATAACAGCTGATAACACGTGATCCCTGAGCTCTGTATAATAATGAGCAGGGGGAGGGAGCGTGTATATAACAGCTGATAACACGTGATCCCTGAGCTCTGTATAATAATGAGCAGGTGGAGGGAGCGCGTATAGAACAGCTGATAACACGTGATCCCTGAGCTCTGTATAATAATGAGCAGGGGGAGGGAGCAAGTGTAGAACAGCTGATAACACATGATCCCTGAGCTCTGTATAATAATGAGCAGGGGGAGGGAGCGTGTGTGGAACAGCTGATAACACGTGGTCCCTGAGCTCTATATAATAATGAGCAGGGGGAGAGAGTGTGTGTAGAACAGCTGATAACACATGATCCCTGAGCTCTGTATAATAATGAGCAGGGGGAGGGAGCGTGTATAGAACAGCTGATAACACGTGATCCCTGAGCTCTGTATAATAATGAGCAGGGGGAGGGAGCGTGTATAGAACAGCTGATAACACGTGATCCCTGAGCTGTATATAATAATGAGCAGGAGGAGGGAGCGTGTATAGAACAGCTGATAACACGTGATCCCTGAGCTCTGTATAATAATGAGCAGGGGGAGGGAGCGTGTGTGGAACAGCTGATAACACGTGGTCCCTGAGCTCTATATAATAATGAGCAGGGGGAGGGAGTGTGTGTAGAACATCTGATAACACGTGGTCCCTGAGCTCTGTATAATAATGAGCAGGGGGAGGGAGCATGTGTAGAACAGCTTGTAGCACGTGATCCCTGAGCTCTGTATAATAATGAGCAGGGGGAGGGACCGTGTATAGAACAGCTGATAACACGTGGTCCCTTAGCTCTATATAATAATGAGCAGGGGGAGGGTGCGTGTATAGAACAGCTGATAACACGTGGTCCCTGAGCTCTGTATAATAATGAGCAGGGGGAGGGAGCGTGTGTAGAACATCTGATAACACGTGATCCCTGAGCTCTGTATAATAATGAGCAGGGGGAGGGAGCGTGTATAGAACAGCTGATAACACGTGATCCCTGAGCTGTATATAATAATGAGCAGGGGGAGGGAGCGTGTATATAACAGCTGATAACACGTGATCCCTGAGCTCTGTATAATAAGGAGCAGGGGGAGAGAGCGTGTGTAGAACAGCTGATAACACGTGGTCCCTGAGCTCTGTATAATAATGAGCAGGGGGAGGGAGTGTGTATAGAACAGCTGATAACACGTGATCCCTGAGCTCTGTATAATAAGGAGCAGGGGGAGAGAGCGTGTATAGAACAGCTGATAACACGTGGTCCCTGAGCTCTGTATAATAATGAGCAGGGGGAGGGAGCGTGTATAGAACAGCTGATAACACATGATCCCTGAGCTCTGTATAATAATGTGCAGGGGGAGGGAGCGTGTATAGAACAGCTGATAACACGTGGTCCCTGAGCTCTGTATAATAATGAGCAGGGGGAGGGACCGTGTATAGAACATCTGATAACACGTGGTCCCTGAGCTCTGTATAATAATGAGCAGGGGGAGGGAGCGTGTATAGAACAGCTGATAACACATGATCCCTGAGCTCTGTATAATAATGAGCAGGGGGAGGGAGCGTGTATAGAACAGCTGATAACACATGATCCCTAAGCTCTGTATAATAATGAGCAGGGGGAGGGAGCGTGTATAGAACAGCTGATAACACGTGGTCCCTGAGCTCTGTATAATAATGAGCAGGGGGAGGGAGCGTGTATAGAACATCTGACAACACGTGATCCCTAAGCTCTGTATAATAATGAGCAGGGGGAGGGAGCGTGTATAGAACAGCTGATAACACGTGGTCCCTGAGCTCTGTATAATAATGAGCAGGGGGAGGGAGCGTGTGTAGAACATCTGATAACACCTGGTCCCTGAGCTCTGTATAATAATGAGCAGGGGGAGGGAGCGTGTATAGAACAGCTGATAACACGTGGTCCCTGAGCTCTGTATAATAATGAGCAGGGGGAGGGAGCGTGTATAGAACAGCTGATAACACGTGGTCCCTGAGCTCTGTATAATAATGAGCAGGGGGAGGGAGAGCGTGTATAGAACAGCTGATAACACGTGGTCCCTGAGCTCTGTATAATAATGAGCAGGGGGAGGGAGCGTGTGTAGAACATCTGATAACACCTGGTCCCTGAGCTCTGTATAATAATGAGCAGGGGGAGGGAGCGTGTGTAGAACAGCTGATAACACGTGATCCTTAAGCTCTGTATAATAATGAGCATGGGGAGGGAGAGCGTGTATAGAACATCTGATAACACGTTGTCCCTGAGCTCTGTATAATAATGAGCAGGGGGAGGGAGCAAGTGTAGAACAGCTGATAACACGTGATCCCTGAGCTCTGTATAATAATGAGCAGGGGGAGGGAGCAAGTGTAGAACAGCTGATAACACGTGATCCCTGAGCTCTGTATAATAATGAGCAGGGGGAGGGAGCAAGTGTAGAACAGCTGATAACACGTGATCCCTGAGCTCTGTATAAGAATGAGCATGGGGAGGGAGAGCGTGTATAGAACAGCTGATAACACATGATCCCTGAGCTCTGTATAATAATGAGCAGGGGGAGGGAGCAAGTGTAGAACATCTGATAACACGTGATCCCTGAGCTCTGTATAATAATGAGCATGGGGAGGGAGAGCGTGTATAGAACAGCTGATAACACGTGATCCCTGAGCTCTGTATAATAATGAGCAGGGGGAGGGAGCAAGTGTAGAACAGCTGATAACACGTGGTCCCTGAGCTCTGTATAATAATGAGCAGGGGGAGGGAGCGTGTATAGAACAGCTGATAACACATGATCCCTGAGCTCTGTATAATAATGAGCATGGGGAGGGAGAGCGTGTATAGAACAGCTGATAACACGTGGTCCCTGAGCTCTGTATAATAATGAGCAGGGGGAGGGAGCGTGTATAGAACAGCTGATAACACGTGATCCCTGAGCTCTGTATAATAATGAGCAGGGGGAGGGAGCGTGTGTAGAACAGCTGATAACACGTGATCCCTGAGCTCTGTATAATAATGAGCAGGGGGAGGGTGCGTGTATAGAACAGCTGATAACACCTGGTCCCTGAGCTCTGTATAATAATGAGCAGGGGGAGGGACCGTGTATAGAACAGCTGATAACACGTGGTCCCTGAGCTCTGTATAATAATGAGCAGGGGGAGGGAGCGTGTATAGAACAGCTGATAACACATGATCCCTGAGCTCTGTATAATAATGTGCAGGGGGAGGGAGCGTGTATAGAACAGCTGATAACACATGATCCCTAAGCTCTGTATAATAATGAGCAGGGGGAGGGAGCGTGTATAGAACAGCTGATAACACGTGGTCCCTGAGCTCTGTATAATAATGAGCAGGGGGAGGGAGCGTGTATAGAACAGCTGATAACACGTGGTCCCTGAGCTCTGTATAATAATGAGCAGGGGGAGGGAGCGTGTATAGAACAGCTGATAACACATGATCCCTGAGCTCTGTATAATAATGAGCAGGGGGAGGGACCGTGTATAGAACAGCTGATAACACGTGATCCCTGAGCTCTGTATAATAATGAGCAGGGGGAGGGAGCGTGTATAGAACAGCTGATAACACATAATCCCTGAGCTCTGTATAATAATGAGCAGGGGGAGGGAGCGTGTATAGAACAGCTGATAACACGTGATCCCTGAGCTCTGTATAATAATGAGCAGGGGGAGGGAGCGTGTATAGAACAGCTGATAACATGTGATCCCTGAGCTCTGTATAATAATGAGCAGGGGGAGGGAGCGTGTATAGAACAGCTGATAACATGTGATCCCTGAGCTCTGTATAATAATGAGCATGGGGAGGGAGAGCGTGTATAGAACAGCTGATAACACGTGATCCCTGAGCTCTGTATAATAATGAGCAGGGGGAGGGAGCGTGTATAGAACAGCTGATAACATGTGATCCCTGAGCTCTGTATAATAATGAGCAGGGGGAGGGAGCGTGTATAGAACAGCTGATAACATGTGATCCCTGAGCTCTGTATAATAATGAGCATGGGGAGGGAGAGCGTGTATAGAACAGCTGATAACACGTGGTCCCTGAGCTCTATATAATAATGAGCAGGGGGAGGGAGCGCGTATAGAACAGCTGATAACACGTGATCCCTGAGCTCTGTATAATAATGAGCAGGGGGAGGGACCGTGTATAGAACATTTTATATCACGTGGTCCCTGAGCTCTGTATAATAATGAGCAGGGGGAGGGTGCGTGTATAGAACAGCTGATAACACCTGGTCCCTGAGCTCTGTATAATAATGAGCAGGGGGAGGGAGCGTGTGTAGAACATCTGATAACATGTGATCCCTGAGCTCTGTATAATAATGAGCAGGGGGAGGGAGCGTGTATAGAACAGCTGATAACACGTGATCCCTGAGCTGTATATAATAATGAGCAGGGGGAGGGAGCGTGTATAGAACAGCTGATAACACGTGGTCCCTGAGCTCTGTATAATAATGAGCAGGTGGAGGGAGCGCGTATAGAACAGCTGATAACACGTGGTCCCTGAGCTCTGTATAATAATGAGCAGGTGGAGGGATCGCGTATAGAACAGCTGATAACACGTGATCCCTGAGCTCTGTATAATAATGAGCAGGGGGAGGGAGCGTGTGTAGAACATCTGATAACATGTGATCCCTGAGCTCTGTATAATAATGAGCAGGGGGAGGGAGCGTGTATAGAACAGCTGATAACACGTGATCCCTGAGCTGTATATAATAATGAGCAGGGGGAGGGAGCGTGTATAGAACAGCTGATAACACGTGGTCCCTGAGCTCTGTATAATAATGAGCAGGTGGAGGGATCGCGTATAGAACAGCTGATAACACGTGATCCCTGAGCTCTGTATAATAATGAGCAGGTGGAGGGAGCGCGTATAGAACAGCTGATAACACGTGATCCCTGAGCTCTGTATAATAATGAGCATGGGGAGGGAGAGCGTGTATAGAACAGCTGATAACACGTGATCCCTGAGCTCTGTATAATAATGAGCAGGGGGAGGGAGCGTGTATATAACAGCTGATAACACCTGGTCCCTGAGCTCTGTATAATAATGAGCATGGGGAGGGAGAGCGTGTGTGGAACAGCTGATAACACGTGGTCCCTGAGCTCTGTATAATAATGAGCATGGGGAGGGAGAGCGTGTATAGAACAGCTTATAGCACGTGATCCCTGAGCTCTGTATAATAATGAGCAGGGGGAGGGAGTGTGTATAGAACAGCTTATAGCACGTGATCCCTGAGCTCTGTATAATAATGAGCAGGGGGAGGTAGCGTGTGTAGAACAGCTGATAACACGTGGTCCCTGAGCTCTGAATAATACATTTGTATGGGAAGTCGTTACATTAAAAACAAAATAAATAAATTAATAATAGATTTATCCACTAGAGGGCACCATTAACCATCTAAGTAATTTAATTTCTTTATGGGAAATGTAGTCCCTAACATCTGTGACGCTGGGGTATGTAGTGTTGGTCACATGTATTTGTAGGTTCTATTGGGATTTGCCATTGGATTTAATTCATTCTTGCTATTTAACTAAAATAAGTTTAACATTTTTGTGTTTTTTTCTTGCAAAATATTCAAAACAGTATTTCAATTCGTAAAGCAGATAAAGCAATACAGTAATTATAGTTAGCCACTAGATAATGATTACAACATATAAATTACTAATCCACTAGACGGCGACACTGACCTTCTAAGGTACGTTAATTGTTTATGGGAAATGTAGTTCCTAACATGTGTGATGCTGGGATATTTAGTCTATGTGACGTTTAATGGTAGGTTCTATCGGGAATATGTAGTTCTACTCGCAAGTGCTCCTGGGGTGTGTAGGCATTAGCAGTATATCAACGAGGATTTTACGTGGTTTGCTGTATGAGTGCTTCTGGGATATGTAGGCTTCTGATCTCACCAAAGATACTATTGGGATATGTAGTTCCTATCGCTATTGCTGCTGGGATGTGTAGGCTTCGACAGGATCTCACCGCAGAGACTATTGGAGTTTGTAGTTCCTATCGCTAGTGCTTCTGGGATGTGTAGGCTTCGACAGGTTATCACCACAGAGACTATTGGGGTTTGTAGTTCCTATCGCTAGTGCTGCATGGATGTGTAGGCGGCGACAGGATCTCACCGCAGAGACTATTGGAGTTTGTAGTTCTTATCGCTAGTGCTGCTGGGATGTAAAGGTTGCGACAGGATCTCACCGCAGAGACTATTGGGCTATGTAGTTCTATTGCGTCAGAAGGGGCACAGGTTCAGCGCAGGTATTTTAGCATGTGTATTCTTGGTACATTTTGGATACTTAGACATGGGCAGGGTCTCAGCACAAGCTCTATATAGGTCACAGCCCGGTGTTAGCCGCGGTAATGTTTGTTAATTAGTTCCTTGCTTGGGTGGTGGTTAGCTGTACAACTGTGGGCTGCATATTCTAATATTGGCCACACAGTGGCGCAATTGTAAAAAAAACATTTGTACTGCTTACTTTCATGCAGAAACTGTTTTGT